>NW_026558047.1:0-49352 GCF_026930045.1 Uloborus diversus | reverse complement strand
CTTCCCTATTTTTCATATAAAAGAAGTTTATAAAATTTTTAACAAAATTTCTACCAATCAGTACACAAGTCTTATTGTTTTAAGTGTTACTTGTTAATTTATAATCAGATTTTTTGCAAACTTATGAATAATTTGATCTGGATTTCAATGTTACTCTTATGTAACCGTCTCTTGACTTTAATTCGCAAACTTTAAGCGAAGCGTCCGTCACTAGCTTTACGCAGCTTTCGATTGCTTTCGTAATGGCGGGGGGAATAATTTTACATCCAAATCTGGTGTAGTACCTGTTTTCATAAAACATTTACTACTTTGTTAGTAACTTTTCGAAATCAAAATGGAGGAGATAACTTTGTCTTGCTCCAAGTAACAATCTCTGTAATCAGTGGCTTCGAAATTTAGGGATGGAATGACAAAGTTTCTGATGCTTTTGCTTTTAGAAACAGATTCTCTGGATTTTTTAACCTTTTAAAAACTCTTGTTCTCATATGTGCCTCCTTTGATCAAAAACCACGGCTATACGTATATCAATAAATTTTTGGGATGCGACGCAAAAAAAGAGTTTCTTTCAATGTCAGGGTAAACAACTTATTTCAGGTTCTCAGGCAAGTAATCAAAGGTTTGATTCGTTTTGTGAACATGAAAGGGACCGTTCGTGAAGCTTTTGCAGTTTTTTTATTTTAAACCAGACTGACCTGTCATATTTCAAGATAAAAGTAACAATGTCTTTTAACGCATCTGATGGGATCGTTACATTTACGTAGTCCTGAGGACTCTATTTGCCCAACTGTGAGCCATCAGGAATAAAAGAGTGGGCCGAGATCAAGATTTCAAAAATCATTTGGACACTTACAACTCTTTAGTGCTTGAGATACACCCAAAAGACACCTTTGATCCTTACTCAAGCATTTTATGTTTCCATGAACAGTTTTACAGTCAGTTACTTTAGAATCTATTACCGGCTGTTTTTCACAACCTCTGAGACGTTCTTCTATTGGTCCAGAAAATAAACTTGAACCGGAAGTTTCATCATTCAAATGCCGAAAAAATGACGATAAGGCAACTCAATGAAATGAAATAAACAAATAGCCCATTGCAATGGTCGTCCAACATAAAGTTTCGGATTGATGAATCGCACCTTTTTTTCCAGTTGGTATAAATTTTAGTACTATTATAACCTATGATGTCAAAGTTGTCTTGAGAAATTCGTTGTTCATTTTGATATGAAACAATGCTGTATGTTTTTGGCTGATCCAGAGTTTGGAGACACGCAGCTTCGCTTAAAGTTTGCGAATTTAAATCAAGAGACGGCTACATAAGAGCAACATTGAAATCCAGATCAATTATGTCCGAGTTTCCCAAAAAATCTGATTAATTAGAATCAACAAGTCACACTTCAAACAATAAGACTTTGTGTACTAGATTGTGGAAGATTTGCTAAATATTTTATAATTTTCTATTATTTGAAAATGGCTCATTGTTGTAAAGAATAGGAATTCTGCATAATTAGAAGATAACTTCAGATCAGAGATAATCCCAATCAGATCCCAATCAGATAATAATCAGATTGGGGCCTACTACTGGCCCAATCATATTCTGTATATTTTAATTTATCCAGCAGGCATATTAACCCTATCACGCTTTTCCTTGCACATTATAGAATGTAGTAAGGGAAGACTGGATAATTGGTTACCATTGTGAAGAAGGACTGCTTTTAAGCTTTTTGAAGAGCTATCGATGAAAAGTCGCCAGTCAGAAAATATTCATGGTATTCCAATGTCCTCAAAGAAACCCGTCATGCAATTACAGAAAAAAAAAACCATCTTCTTTGGTGAAAAAACACAAAAACAATTTATGACAATCTCTTTGATCAGTTATTTTCACATCGTTTTCAAGCAAATTCCACCGTTTTAATCGGGGAACCAAGAATCTCTGCTTTATTCTTGGCAGGTTGAGGTCTCTTACTAAATCATTGATCTCTGTCGAGCTGATGAGTGGGGTCCTGGTGTTGACGCTATCAAATTTCTCAAGGAATCTTGTATTTGAAAAGGGAGAGGGGTTTCCAAAACGAGGTGTTGCCCCTGTTCGAAAAGGAGATAATAACGTTACTGAGCAGACGATAAATTAACAAAAAGCAGATTCAAACAACGATTTAGTTTTTTTCCTACCCTAATCAGTTAAAATCTTCGAAAAATACTGAAAGACGTAAAACAGACAAAAACAAACATCAAATGCTGTGGATGAAGTGTTGGATAGTGCTTTTCGATGCATAGTATTAGAATTCATGCATTAAAATAGAAACACAGAAACAAAAGTTTTTTTGATGACCTTTGTATGGTGTGGTAAATTTCTCGCCAATTGGCTTGCCCATGTTAGGGTTTCACGTTATGATAACTTGGTAATTTACTCGTCCATCTTATGATAATTTTGCTCGGGAAAATGTTCTTGAAATTGGAATAAAAAAGAAACAAAAACGAATTTTGAAAAAATCGCTTCGAGGTGCACATTAGGGTGGGCCGAAATAAGCCGAAAAATTTTTTTTTTTTCGAAATCAATTTTTGGATAGCGTGCAAAAGTTGCGTAGTGAGCTAGTTAGCTCTCACAAAAAATTTCTTGGATATTAAAAAATATCTAGCCGGCGCTATTTGACACTGAAAAACCGAAAAAAAAAGAGAAAAATGAATTTTTGTCGAATTTTTTTTTAAAAAACTAAATTCCAAATATTTTGCTGGAATGCACCAAAAATGTTATATAATGAGCCAGTTCGAGCCCATAAAATGTTTCATTGATTTTAATGAGCATTGAACCGCTTCTTTCCGACATCAAAAATTGGAGAAAAATGAAAAAATATTGAATTTCTTTAAAAAACCAATCTGAAAATTATTTTTCAAAATTAAATCATAGACTAATTAATTAAATAGCGCCATTAATCATAGTAATTATTATCACGCAATAGTATCATACATTTTCGAGAACTACATATGTAGATAATAAAATTTTAAAAAAGAAATCTTCAAATTTGATTTATAATACCTCATGCATAATGAATATTATTTTTTGGTATAATATTGTCCCTTGTTATCAAAGATGGAAGTTCTTTCCTAGCTTGAAATTTAGCACGAATGTATCCATCTCGTGCAGTTTCACCACGAACTTTTATTGCAGCTTCGGGTATTAGTTTCACACAACGTTTCACAGCTTGCGTGTGACAGGGAAATTTCTCGAAAGTAAACTCTGTAGAATGTTCTTTGCACATTTCTTTCCATTGTTGGTCTTTTAGATGCATTGTAAGAAGTGGCTCTGTTACAACACAGTTTGCCCAATCAATTAAATCAACATAATCAACGGTTTCAAAATTGAGTTTAGGACGCTTAAGAATCGTATACCATCCGAGCTCTTCGTCTTCTTATTTCTAGAGTTCAGAATGCGCCTAACAGCTAATTGCCGAATGTATTTTCTTGAGTCAAACAACATTGTCAACAGTAGCTGTTCAGAATGAGCGAAATATGCATTACTTGACCGAGAACTTTGAAAATTATCTCCTTAACGTTGTCTGGGAACTGCCTTGCAAGAGAAATCATTTTCCAAAAATGTTGGGCGCGGTACTGGCAGTTCGGTCTCATTTTCATTTCAAACCACATTGGAGCATAAACTAAATTTACATACTTTACAAGCATTGTAAGGTTTTCTGATGGAGTTGGAGTGCCTATATAGAAGCGTAACAAACGGTTTGTAGTTGTCAGCCCTCGCGCATGACTGACTGAGTTTGTCTGGGCTACTGTCAGCTACGCTTGAAGGACAACTACCATCTTTTACGGCAAGACAGATTCTATACAAATATTGTTGTTCAGTACTTAAATTTTTTTATATCTTCCATATCCAAAACCAGAAGATTGCAGTCAATTTTATCAAATTTGACCACCGGATTTTTTTCACAATCTCTAAGAAGTTGTTCGATAGCTCCAGAGTATGAATATGGCCACTTAGTGCAACCGTCCAATTCCAGTATAAGACGCCTCAGTGGCAACTCATTGTGGACATTGGACAATAGAGAGGACCCCTTTAATTGCTTAATTCCCAGCTGTGGAGGTTTAGAAATACAGCATTTCTTGTCGGGGGGTTTTGTCTCTTAAGTGGGTCATAAAGTCGAGAGGAAGAAATGGCTTGAGAAAAAGAATACTTGCGTTCAATTCATTAATCAGTTTAAAGAACTTCAGAGGATTCACATTTTTTTAATACTCAAGGGCTCTATTTGTCAAATATATATAAAATAGTTACAAAATAATCTTAGGAATAATAAAAGTAGTTGAGCGCCGTTTATTATCCAGGAGAAACAATTGGAACCGAAGATTAAAAAATTTGCATCTTATGTAACTATTTTTTATTTGAACGTGTGCATTTTTTTAAATTTGGCGTACACATGTCGCATAAAATTGATTGAATTTTCACTGTTTTTTTCTAAGTAACGTATTGCGTAACATTTCAGTACTTACTTATTTCAAAACTACTTTTTTTTTTTTTTTTCATTTTTCCAATGTTTCAGTCTTAAAGGAGCGTAGCTAAATATTCTACGAAATGTATAAAAGTCTTTGAGGATTTCAACTAATTCACTGACAGATACTTCTAATGTTTGCTGAAAATAGCTTCAAACTTTTATTTTCGACCCCCCCCCCCTTTTTTTTTTGAAAAAAGTGCATTTTTGCCCTTTTTTTCAGTTTTTCGAGGTCAAATAGCGTCGGCTAAATATTAAACAAATTTAGCGAAATTTTTTATGGGTAATAACGGGCCCATATAGCAACTTTTCCGCACTATCCAAAAACAGATTTCCAAAAAAAGTTTTTTCGGCCCACCCTACTGGACATGTCACTAATAATACGGTACATCTGCTGATCTTGTCCCTGGTCTGAATTACGTGGCCTATAAATGTTTCCAAAGCGTAGCTTTTTGCCCTTACTGCTCATCAACTCCAGCCAAACCATATCAATATCAGTAGGCTTATCATTTATGACCAATTCATTGCAAATAAAATTGTCTCTAACATAAAATAAAACCCCACCACCTCTTTTACCTACTCTATCCTGTCTGAACAAATTATACCCAGCAATATGTAATAACTCTGCATCAGATTCGGTAGCCCATGTCTCTGTAATTCCAATAACATCCAACTTCTCATCCATAACTATGCTTTTCAATTCATCCATCTTGTTCCTAATACTGCGAGCATTGGTATAGAAAACTTTAAGCATGCCTAAGTTGCTTTTATTTAACACCTTGAAATTTCCTAAATTACAATTGTTAACATTACTACTCTTGTTCGTCACTTTATTTCCATTTCTAGCAATACCCAAAAAAATTTCATTCTCTCGATACCTGATGCTTGAACCATGCCCCCCATTCCAACTTAGTTTTTTGACTCCGAAGCCCTTAAAATTAATCCACTAACCATTTTGACCCCTGTAGAGCTCAGATGCAGGCCATCCCTAGCAATCCAATCCCGTTTACAATGACTCCATACATCAATGAACCTGATACTGCGCTTTTCGCAAATTGACTTCAGTAGCAAGTTCATACACCTCGCACGTTGATTTAGCCAGCTCCTATGCACTCCATACCTGGGAAGCAAACCAACCACTTGGGCATTTGTCGAAAAGCTGGTTGCTTTATCCAACAGGGATTCCCATTCCCTAGAAAACTCCTCATTTTTACTGTGGCCTACATCATTTGTTCCCACCCACAAAGTAACCATGTCCTCCTTATTCAATACTCCCTTCTTTTCAGCAACCATATTAACGTCTTTTACCCGAGCCCCTGGTAAACAACACCTAGCCACCTTACGCTTTACTCTCCCAACTGTGTTACCCACCTCCCTTACCATAGAGTCCCCCAAAATTACACCCTTAGTTTCCCAATCTAATTCCTTATTTGAAACTTCCCCCTAAATCTCTGGAACATTTATACCCTCTACAACTGGCCTACACCCTAATGCTAACTGGGCTTCCAAAACTAGCATCTTAAGTCTTAAGTCTGAGAGTTCAGCACATTTAGTGCAAATATAATCCTCCTCAAAAACAGACTCATTTTCCCCCTTATACAGGCAGAACATATGACACAAATCACAAGAGATCCACCTGTCCCCCTTCCCACTCTTTACCTCTTTCATAATGCATATAACACCCATTTCTACTCAGTGAATATGTTCCAAAAGTTATTTCACCATATATTATTTAAATATACAGGCGAACCAAAAGACCTTTAATTTTTCTATTACGGGCGAAGCCGTGCGGGTGCCACTAGTTACTAATAATAAAACTGAAAGTCTCTCTGTCCGGAGGATGTCTGGATGTCTGTGACGCGCATAGCGCCTAGAACGTTTGGCCGATTTTCAGGAAATTTGGTACAAAGTTAGTATGTAGCATGGGGGTGTGCACCTCGAAGCGATGTTTAGAAAATTCGATGTGGTTCTTTTTCTATTCCAATTTTAAGAAAAAAAATATAAGAAGTCAATTACGAAATTATCATAACGTGGAACCGTAAGATGGGGGCAAGCCAACTGGCGAGAAAATTCACCATATATTATTTGTAAATATACAGGCGAACCAAAAGACCTTTTGATTTTTCTATTACGGGCAAAGCCGTGCGGGTATCACTAGTGGGTAATAAAGAAAACAAATCTTTAAATCAGCAGATTACCGTACATTAAGATAAACGAGCTGATGTGTGCATCACATGACTCCTTTTTACTTCAATTTAACGTCATTTCCCCATTACTGGCAATTTCAATGTGATTCAACAGTTTACTCTCTAAATTTCTCCAACGGAGGCTAAATCGAAACAAATTAAAAATGAAAAAAAAAAATTAATAAATAAAATTTTAAAAAATCGCCAAATTTGTCGCCAAGTTGGCGACCAAAATGATGATATATCGCCAAATATAAGACCACTTGAGTTTACATCGAAATCAACAATGACTCCCCCCCCCCCCAAAAAGGGGCAAAAGACCCCTTTAGAAACATCTGAATGCAACCAAAAGGGGAGGTGCACAACTAGACCCCACTAAATTTCAACTTTCTAGGACTTACCGTTCTTGAGTTATGCGACATACATACGCACATACATACATACAGAGGTCACGAGAAAATTCGTTGTAATTAACTCGGGAATCGTCATTATGGATATTTCGCGTGTCTATATGTTCTTGGGCACTTATCCATGTGTGGTTGAGTCGAAAAAAACACAACATTCATTCGGGGGTGAGTAAAATGGAAATAAAGGTCGATTTTTGAGTGAAAATTTTTTCGCGAATACAATACTTCCTTTTTTGTAAAAGGAATTAAAAATCTTGTTTTATAACAAAATTACATAGAACTGCACAAGATATTAAAACACAAAACTACCTCTTCACATCATTTCTTTACTAAGTGTTGGTTCACTATCTTCTGTTCCAAACAAGTAGCATTTGAATGAAGCATTAATAGATTTAAATAAAAACTAATGTTATAGTAACGTTCTCTTACATCATAATTAAAATTTATTTATGTGAAAATAAATTTTTTAAAACGGCAAATTTGATATGCAGACATACAGTGGCTCCCAAAAGTTGTTCGTACACCTACGACTTTCAATGAAATAGGCCTCTAGACATTGGTTAGAATTAATACTTCGGAATAGGTATTTAATTATAAGATCTATGATCTATTTTTAACAAAACTACATGAAAAATTTCAGTTCCATTTTTAAACTTATTTTTTTTTAAAACCAAAAAGTGCCGGAAATTTTATCTCGCGCAAAAGTCTTCCTACACTTCAAAAAATGTCTATATATTACTGAATAATCTAACCTTTTATTAAGTTATTATTTAGTAGAATGTCATGCAGTATCAACAACACCTTTTAAACGTCTAGGAATAAATTTCATTCTTTTTTCTTCCTCTTTTTTGCGTAGTTTTGTGTAAGTGTTCAACCACACTTCAACTCTTGCTGTTTCTAACTCTATTTTCGTTTCCTTGCCGTATTTTTGTAATCTAGCCTCCAGATATCTCTAAATATGTTACATTAAGTACAAACCTGGAGATTGAAGGAGTATTTTCTAAACGTTAGGACAATTTATGAGGAACTAGATGCAAATGTTGAAAACCGTGTGCTTCGTATCAGTATCTTGATAAAAAAACAACGTTGTATCCAATAAAGAAATTCTTAGCTAAGTGTTTAAAATTTGTTTTAAAAATGTTTAAATGAACAGCATGATTCATTATTTCATCAAAAAATTCCAAACTACCAAGTCCTGATGCTGATACGTACCCTCACACAAGAACATCTTCACTAACCTAATTAACTTATCCAACTAAGTTCTTAAGATTTTCCTCATTTTTTTCTTCTATTTACAATTATACAACAATTTAACCAAAAATGTTGAATTTATTTTCATCTGTAAGTAAAACGAAATTCCAAAACGTTTTGAGCTTATTTATCATTGATTTTGTGACAAAAAGTGTAAACTTTCTGTTTTTCGCACGACCAAGAAAATTTCTGCGGGAAGAGGTCGCATTTAATCCAGCTAATCAGAGAACTGGGCGAACAATTTTAAGTAAAAATTAAATGCAAAATTTTTCATTTAATTCTGCAGAAACTTTTACAGCACTCAAATGTGCATTTTTCACAATTTCTTTAACTTTAAATCTCTGATCATGCTTGGTCAACTTTGCAAGTTGACCTTTTCTTGCCTTGTTTTCGGTCCAATTCTTTTCTTTAAAGCAGTTTATCAAGAATTTACTACAGAATGGAATTAGTTAACTAATTTAGAGACATTTCAAACCAATTTATCGCTACTGTAAGGAAAAAATTCAAGTTTCAAATGGTATTTGTTGTTTTTAACGAATATCAGCCATTTTAAAGTAATAAGCACAATATTAAGGAATAAATAAACAAAAAATCAAAGCCAAATGACTTTTAAGGGTCAACAGAATGCAAAAATAATAAAAAAAATATGTATGATAATTTAATCATTATTTGAGTGTACGATGACTTTTGTGGCATGTTATTTCTCGGCCTTTTCGTTTTTTTGACTCATTTTGAAAAGAAGATTAGTCAATATTTTGAAAAAACTACTGGGTTGTATTTAGAATGACATAGAAATGATGTGAAAAAATTTTGGACTTCATATTCGAATTCAGTTTTGCGTTAGTTTGGTTTTACTAAAAAGTTTCAAAGTGCACGCACACTTTTGGGAGCCACTGTAGATGAAGGGCTACTGTAATTTGAAGGTCATTGGAATTAGCCGTTTCAACTACAAGCACCGTAAAGTAGTGTTTTATAAGGTAATTTTTTTTAAACTGAAGTTATGGTTAAAGTTAAAAAATATATTTAGTAAGTTGCTATATTGTAAATGTGTAGAGGTTTAAATCTAGCACTCCAAGTTTCTGTGGCTTCCGGACAACCATTGCTTCCTGACAGCCATTTTTAAACATTCTTTTATTTGGAGGTTGATTTACCAAAGAGATCCGATCCTGATTGCTTCGGTTAATCAAGATCCTACTGCATAGTACAAAACTCCTTAACAAATGGAATATTGTTTTTTTGAATAAAGCATATTTTCAGCTTTTGATTGAATGAGTATGACAAACAAAAATACTATTTCCCTTCTGTGAATATTGAAAAAATTCTTTCTCTGTAAAGACTTGATGATTTTCCCCACTTAATAATCTTGAAAGTTCCATCAACAGTTCCAATGACATGCATTTTAATGACCATCCCTCTATGCATTGAAGACAAAATTTTCAATTACTGTTACACATGCAAAAAGATTGTGCATGTCAATATGAAGGGCCTGTAAAAGATAAAAGGGAAAAAAAAATTATAAACTGAGAGAGAAGGTAAAGAGAGAGGAGAGAGAAGGCAAGTTGAAAAGTAAAACCGAAGTCAGCAATTTTGTTAAGTTTTTTCCATGTTCTCTTTTTTTCTTCTTGCATAGTAAATAAAAAATATTTCGGAACAGGCAGGGGAAAATCTTTGAAATTTTGTAAAACTACCTCTCCCTCCCTCCTAAATACTGCCACATAAAAAAAGTGTCTGTCCAATCTGTTTAAAAAGAAATACATAAATTCGACAAAACATTTTTAAAATTTATTATAACATTTTAAAGATGCCTTTAAAAAGTGATTTTTTGAGCAAAAAATGAAAACCCACAAAACAAATGTTTTCCAAATGTCTCTAAATAATGAACACATTACAAAATAAGCAGAAAATAGTAACATTTAAGTAACTCGCAAAATTTATAAAAATCTGATGTTTTTATATATATAAAAAAATAACTCAATGCAATTGAATAATATACAAGTATAGCATACTAAATCACAAAAACAATCGCCTTTGACTAGCAAATATATCTATGAATAAATATATGAATACATAAAAAAAAAATGAGATTGGAACAAGCAAATATATATAAATGACACACATGTGTTATATTCAAGCATAAGTAGATCAAGGACAATATGCAAGATTTTTTTTGCGGATATTCGAGCACTTTGTCATGTATATATTCCTTAAATATACAAAAGCTGTGAAGAGTTTTTCCCGAAAAGATATAAAATATTCAGAGTTTAAGTTTAAAAACTTGATTTTCTTCAACAAAAATATATAAACTTTTGGTAACAAATCTAATTACACTCCTGAAGTTAATGTTAGTATTTATTAGCTTGAAACATCCACTGAAATGAATTTTAAAAATAAAATTTACTTAACAAATTGAAAAATCCTATCCATGGGCAAAGCCAGTATTCCCGTTAGGGAGGGGCAAGCATGGGCGCAACAAGATTGCCTTCTTAGTTGCTCCCAACCTCCTAGTGCAGACCTTGGAAATTGTTTAAAAAAATTATATTTCTCCTTTCGTTCTGAAAACATTTTATGCTATTTTTGGTCAGATAAGGGCGAAAAAGGGACTATGTGGCTTTCATACCGAAAACTTCAGAAATTGAAGTCCTGAAATTGCAATTTTAAATTATCTTGGGTGACATTTGGAATAAGAATGGGTGTCACAGGTTCTCTTTTAGGGAGGGGCAGTTGCCCCTCCCTGGCCCTCTCTGGCTATGCCCACGATCCTATTTTTGCTGTCGTAATGATACATATATGCTTGAAGAAAAATTATGAAATTCTCAAAAAAAAAAAAAAAAATGAAATAAGCAGCAGACAAGATAATTCCTTAAACATTGGCCTACTTTTTGAATTTTTGATCTCATTGTAACCACCCTCATACTAGAATGCATACTAGTCATATTGTACTTGCTGCACTTTGATGTGATATGAGTGGGCTTAGGTAATGAAGGGTGCACCCTGATTGAAGTGATAATATTTCAATGAGGCAGCCCTTAGGTAAGGGTACATCTGTCTAGCAACCACAGTATTTTGTGCTATGTTTGGTCAACAACAGTATTTTTGTTCACGAAAGTTATTGGTCCTGTAAGCGATTGCTTGGCAAATTTCTAATTGCTTTTCTTTAAATAATTACATCTAGTCATCATATTTAAATCTTCAATTGCACTAGAAAAGATGCCAGAGTCATATGTGGTTCTCACTCATATGCCCAATATCTGGAGCTCACTCTTAGAGGGGAGTATGTGGCGTATGCTCAGGGGGCACATAACCTAATTTTGCCGCCAAGTCCTGAGATCCTTTTTGCTAGGAGGTAGAGCGCTGGCTAACATATTGAAGGTTTGCAGATCCAAACCTGCCACATCCATATAGCTCACCTTGCTGGTGACACCCGTACTCCATATGAGGTAGTGGCAAAATTAAAAATTTGGAGATAAACAGTACACATGGTAGGTGAACCTCTCCTCTGTCTTGGGGCAGGAGATTGTACTAACAGCCTAGTTAGGTGCTGCTGTATAGCATGATTTGGAAAAAAAAAATCAATGAAAGCCTACCTAGGATCGGATTTTTAAACACGCTTTACTCAAAACTTAAAATAGTACACTTGCATCCCTTTGCCTCTGACTGCCTCATATATCATGCAAGGCATACACTAAGAGAGCACAAAAAATGTGGCATACAGATGGACAGCACACTGAGTGACGCAAATTCATAATGGGTTTTGATCTGCGGACCTTTGTACTCAGTGCTTTACCACTAAGCCAACTGGACCTCAAGACTAGGGGGGAAAGTTGGTTTGTGTGCTCTCTGAGCATATGCCACATCATATTTTATTTTTCCTGCACTATCAACCAGGTGGAATGATAATCCTCTTTAGCTGGAAAAGCTCCAAAAACATTATTAATCTACTCTCCTAAGTTTTATGATGAACTGAAATGAAAAATGATTTACAGATTACCTACGACTGTATGCGCAACCCTCTATTTAAGACTTCTGCAAATAGATAAGAATTTTATGTTGGTGGGCGAACTGCAGATGACAATAGCACCAATGCATGAAACTAATGAAAAATCAGTATTTTTCCTAAACTGTGTTGAAGAACATTAAATTTGATAATTAAAATTATGTTTTGGGTGTCGCCTTATTCTGGTATCTAAATGTTCTGCAAAAGGTGTTTCAGCTCTATACAGTGAAACCTGTGTATAACAATGCTGTCTATAACAATAAACCTGTCTATAACGATATTTTCTGTGGTCCCGCCAGCAATATGTCACATTAATAATCAAACTGCCTATAACGATAACCTGTCTATAACAATACTTTTTTTAGGTCCCAACAGTATCGTTATAGACAGGTTTTACTGTACTTCAGTGTTTATGTATCAGCTGATCAATATATTTCTCTTTATCAATATATTTAAAGTTTTACAATGAATAAACAATTTTCAGATACACCATCAAAATGTTTCCAAATATTCAAAGGAAAACAAAATCCAGTAATGAATATTGATACTAAAAACAAATGCTTAGCATTTTAAATTGTTCCTGGAACATTACAACATAAAAATTGTAATGTTTTGAAACATTCACAAATGTATCATGGTTATACCATGAGTATATTTGAAATAAATGAATCTAAATTGCTAAATCACAGTCATCATTTAATTTTCACAGATTGCTATTATACTTTTTTTTTCTGCCAAAATAAATCAGCAGAGGCATATTAGATACAATCGACTATATTATTTGCTTTTTCGGCACAGAAGACAAACATTACTTAATCTTTCTTAATAAGGTAAAAATTTTATAAAATTACTTGTTAAAAGGCCTTTTATATCAAAAAAAAAAAAAAAAACTAAAATCGTAACCACTGTATTGGAGTTGGATAAAAATTGAATGCTGTGAAACATAACGTTGGAAGAAAATTATCTCTGACTTTTTTTTCTTACAAGTACAAATAGTACTTTTTAAAGAAAGAAGTATTTTAGCAAACATATTAAATTTTAAGAACAAATAATTACTTAAACATTACAAAATTAATCTGTAATTCAAGTTCATTTTTCTATCTCACTCAAAGTTGTTTTAGTTTTAATGGCATTTTTAAAGTTTTTGGATGCATTCAATTTGCAGTTAAGGACTACAAAACGGTTCAAGAACCAAAGGAATTGCTGTAGAAATTCATTTTCTTCTAAAATAGAAAAGCTACATCATATCACCCCCCCCCCCCCCATACATCATCTAAATATAGAAAAATACAAAAATAACTATTTAAAAATACACTCACTACACAACGAAGCTCATATTATTTTATAAACACATTTACTGCATGCAAAACTGAAGAATTATTATATACATTGATGCCAAAGTTAATTTACATTTATATTAAGAGCTTAATTTCATGCAGCTTATTCAGCAGAAAATTCATACATTTTAGCAATTTCATTTTTTACCAGGAAAATAATGTTCATATTTTTAAAAAAATATATACAATGTAAGTTCATTGGATAAGTTACAGTTATAATTGGTTTAGTCATTGTTTTAAATCTAATGTACAAACAATGATAACAATGGTAAAATAAATTCTTAACATTTTTAGGCATAAAAATGTGAATCGCTATTGAAAATTTTTGCATAATTGTAATAATTTGTAGGCTTTTGTTTCTTCATTTGAAACATTAAAATTGATATTTTTCAAAGTGCAATTCATGCAATATTAATAATAAAAATCTTTTCAAAAATTACCAATAACAACTGCATTTATATAAAAAAAACTTCTGTCATAGGAAATTTCAGTTGCTTATGATAAATATAGCAAGCTGATTTCTAGAAGTAAAAAATAAGCACATGATGACATTTGTCATAAATTTCAAGTTTTGGGCTAAATTTACAATATGATGGATAAAATTAAACAATTTAATGTAAGATTATAGTTAGTAAGTTTCAAACTAAAAAATCACTCTAAATACCTTCCACTACAGCAAAACTTAAGATGATAAACACCTTATTCTTAGAAAATGTTGTATGTGTGGGTGTGTTTTTTTTCTTTTTTTCAATTTTAAACAAAAAATTAAATTAATAAATTTAAAAGAAATGTTTTTTTTTTTCCCTCTACAAAGTGCAAAAATAAAAAGTAAATAAATAAGTATTTAAATAGCACTAGGTATTTTCATTTAGATGATAAAAATTGTATGTACAGACAAAAAATTTTTTTTTCAATCATAATATTTCAATTTGGGCAAAGTACTTAGATAAACATTTAATTTCTAAGACATACAATATCAATTTGAAACAAGGTTTGACAGAATTATTAAAAGACAGAACGAACAAGTATAAATATCTTTAATAAGTTAAATATCTAAGTCACAGGATTTCAATTCAGGTTAAGTTCTCAGCTCAACATTTAAAACAATAAATATACAAACGTAAATTGCTTTAATAACTTAAATTTCTAAGCCATATGATTTCGATTTGTAGTAGGTCCTCAGATAAATATTAAAGATAAAGCAAACTGATGAGAACATACTGAATTTTAAACGGATATACATATAAAAAACAGTACTCCGAACACTTCTGCCAAACTTATTACTGGTTTCTCGGCACGATTTGGAAGGCACTCGTAAGCTCATTATGTGGATCCTTCACAGAAGCTGCAGCTGTTATGGATTTTGTTACCGATCAATAATGGATGCAAAACTCAGATTTGCAGGCTAGATTGTCATGTCGCAAGAGTATTCCAGCAGGTGCCGCTTCACATAAGCCTAGGAATCCTGATACATTTGCAAAGTATCTTGCAATTTTTGGGTAATCTAGGTAAAAAGAAAGAAACAATGAAAAATAAATTACATTTGTACACATTAATTTTCACTAAGTCTGCCCAAAATGATGAACGGTGTCAGAGCATTATAACGCTACAGGCTAGGTTTGCCTCAACTATAGTGACTTTGTCATAGCCCAACTAGGATTTGTGCAGTCAAACCCTTTTACCTGGGCTCATATCTACTAGGATTTGATCTGAATCTGGAATTTTGTTTAGATCCATGACCCTCAAGGTAGTGTCATTAGGTGGTAAGCAGCTTGCATAATATAGTCGAATGCGAGAAGGGGGTTCACAGAAAATTTTTGGCTCTGCAGAAAATATTTTTAAGCTACAACATTAATTTAAGGAAAAAAAGGAAAATTAAAAAAAAATCCCAGTTTATTTCTGTTTCTTTCAAATATTTTCCTCTGCTTTTTTCTTGTGCACAATAAATCTAAAAAATGATTTCTTCTTAAAATCGTGATTTTAGAACGCAAATTACTAACAGAGAACACTCAAAACAAAGGAGCTAACGGTCGCAAATGAAGACTACTTCTACTATGACTGTATGATTGTTTATTTTACATAGCCTGAATCGCATAAGAAGAAATGATGTGATTGATATTACGCAAAAAATAATAGTTAAGGCAGTTTTCTTCAGGTGCTGAAAAATAAGCAAACTTTATGTTATTGCAAATAAATAAATAAATAAATGATTTTTAAAAAATTTTAAAAATATATTTAAATATATATGTAACTCTATATTCAAGGATGAATTAGGCAAAACAATTATTTGCAGAAAATTTTCCAGTTTGCATTTGTGTTTGCAGAAAGCTTTTCATTTTATCTAAGTCTGGTAGTAAGATACTGTAACGGATTCGGTGCGACTTCCATTTTCTTGAAATGAAAACACAGTTCTTGATAAAAACACAGGAAATTTATTTACACTATGTACAGGAAAGATCGTCAACAACTGCTAAATTATTCATCAGCAATTAAGCAATTATCACACAACACCATAAACTCAACGTTTACACACGTATTTACTTCCAAATACGAAAACAACACAGCGAAATGCCTCGCTATAAACAGAGCTAATACACACTCTCAGTTCGGAATCTGAATCGAAACTCACTCCCCTCTCCAGTGTAACCGTTTATATACACACCGAAAAGAGAGATCTCAAATATTCCAGAAAAAGCTACAACGTTCTACAACTACACTTTCATTGATAAAATCAGTGAATGAAATAAGAAAAAAAGAATAGGGGGTTGTATACTTTAGCCATATGTTAAGGAGTTGTATATTCATTACGGGAAATTATTTACAGGTTACGTTACTACAATTATTACTATTTACAGGATTTGTAACAATACTTACTTGCTGGTAAAAGTTGATCTGTGCAGAGAGGAAGGTCTCCATCATGCTCTTGAAATAGGCCACCCTCTCCCTCTGGAAGTGGCGTATCTCGGCCAGGGTGGCATAAGAGATGACGTCTGTACGCTGGGCAATGGCAGACATGTTCTCCTGGCTCAGGCGCCCCTCCTCACACAGGCGCCGGCTCTCCGCCATCTTGTTCTGGGCACTCTGGAAGAGAGGAGAAACCATAGACTAATAATAAGAGTAGACCGAGCTTTCTCATTCTTGCTGATAAAGAAAATTGGTTCATAGATGTATCATGTGACTAGTGGAAGGGCTTGGCGAAGACTTTGGCAGCGTGGTTGCTAGATGGCAGCATTATCTATAGTTTGGCACTCAACATGTATTTTAAGACTATGTGTTTTCATTAAAAAGAACTTCCAGGTGCAGAGATTGAACTGTTTTTCTTTTAGTTATGCATTATTTTGACACTAGTAATAGTTTTTGATCAGTCTTCGGTAACTTTTATTTCATTTGGAGCTGTCAGCGTTGGCGTGAACGAAATGGCGTAAACGTTTTGCGTTAACGCAAAAATGTACTAATCGGTATCTTAAATTGAAATTGTAGATAAAAATCTTACCATTTGCCAATTCTTTTTGAGTGCTTGCATCTTTAATTGCTTAGAGAGTTATTGAAATTGACTAAAGAAAATGCACAATACTATCTAAACGAAAAACTCACTATATTAACAAAATATTTACAACTTAGAATAACAAATTTACAAATCGGACTCCATAAAAGATCATTCTTCCGTGTTCCATCAATTCTATTTATTTTATTTCGCGCTGGCGTTGATCGTCTGCTACGATTAACGCCCGCTATTGCTAGGATATCCACCAGTCACATGGTTTGGTTTATGAGCAGCAAAAGGGTTGCCATAGCTCGGTCTACTCTTATTATTAGTCTATGGGAGAAACAGTTTTACTTTTGTGATACAACACCACATGCAATAGGGAACATTAAATGGAAAAACGGTCACTTTGTCCCGCATGCGACGCTTTATACAGGGTGTTCCATTTTAACCTGCAAAACCTCTATTTTCGCAATCGTTAGTCCTAGATGCATACTTCTAATTGCAAAAATGTTCAAAATCTGATGCCGAGTTGTAGATATTGAAAGTTTTACGCAAAAATATAAATGAGTCAAAAAATTTAAAAAATAACTTTTTATACGGGCCCTACGTCCCCTTACTTATATTTAGAGAAATAATCTCCATTGAAAATTATTACTGAGACAAAAAAAGTGACATTAGTGCGACTAAAACTCAAGGAGATATTTCAGTTCGAAGTTTTAAGGGACCAGACAGAAGATAAGATTGGAACCATCGCCCTTTCAGAAGAATGACAGGTTGTCAAAGAAAACAAAAACCGAGGTATTTATATTTCTCATTGCTATTTAAAAATTCATGCAAATGTTGCGCCGTAGTACGCAAAAATACACTTCAAAACCTCGAACAATTTGAAAAACCACACACAGCACACATATAATTTTAAACATTAGTTAACTGTTATGTTTTCCCCCAAAAGGTGTTATTGACAGCGAGTAAAGTGGTGTAAGTCACAAAATGCTGCGTTTCGTATCCGTGAATATTGGTTGTACTAATTTTAACCTTTTTGTCTTAGAATTGTATTGCAATGGAGATTATTTCCCTAAATATTAGTTAGGGGACCTGGGCTCATATAAAAAGTTAAATTTTGTATTATTTTACTCAGTTTTATTTTCATTTCAAATTTTCAATATCTTAACTCTGCTTCTAATTTTGAACATTTTTGCAGTTGGAAGTATGCATCTAAAACTAACCGTTGCGAAAATAGAGGTCTTGCAGGTTAAAACGGAACACCCTGTATATTTCATTAAAAAAAAAACTTTAAAATAATAACCAATTTTTTTATGCTTAACAAATTGCAAACTTACGTGTGATTTCTTAAGCGAAAATTACGTCATTACCCTATAAAATTATTACTTTTAAATGAAATATATGTGCCGTCACGTGCGGGACAAATGGTTGACTTTTTCGTGGAATGGCTCAATAGAACGTCTTTAATCCAAACCCTCATAATCCGAATGTCTACTAATCTGAATGAAACCAAGATGAAACTCATGTACTTGTAAATAAAACTTATTTAACGTACTGCTTAGTGGAGAATTTGAAGTTGTAGGTATGAGCAAAGTTGATGCTTGAAAGAATTTCCAGAGCAGCGTTTCTTAGTGACTTAGAACGTTAATTATGTATGTAAAACTGAGTTTGAGAAAAAATTCCAGCAAAAAAAAAAATCTTTCATTAACATGGGTAAAAGCTTTTAGAAATAGTGCATAATGCATTACTTCAAAAAGTACTTCTGAAAATTTAAGTACTTGAAAAATTAAACTAAGTAGAGGAATTAGTATTAATACAGAACACCAAGCAAGTACTTTTTTGGAGCATTAGGTTCAGCACAGTAGGAACAAAAATTTTAAATACTTAAATGAAGGTTTGCTGACATTGAATAATCCATGAGCAAGCCTTTTATACAAAAATACAGAACCATGTCAACAAATTCACATAAAACGACTTTACGTAAAAACTATTTTTTTTTTTAAATTCGTGCTTCAAGCTACACCTGCAAACGAGATGACACATCATAAAAAAATTGTAGAAAAGAGAAGGGAATGATTCCCCAAATGTGTGATATTATGCACAAAAAGGATTCCATCAACATCATTTATGCAAAACAACCACAACTATTGACAAAACATAAAAACCCCAAAGTAACTCAAGCAATTACGAAAACGTAACTTAAGATGTAGATCCAAACAGTTTTCTTGAGTTAGTTCGTCGAATACTGTCACATGATTCGGTGATGCAATGTTTACATTTGAGTTCGTTTTAATCTGCATGAGGCAAAAACGGATTTTAGTTTAAAATAATAACAGTAATTTTCTAATTTCTTTCCCTTTTGAGAAAGATTAACTAAAAAAAAGGCAACAGAAGTAATCTTCATTCCTTCATTGAACATGCTAATTTGGACTAATTAGTACATTATGCACCATAGTACAGTACTGTACTATATTGTATATTTGATATATTTTTTTTACTGTAATACTGTAATATTCTATGTTTACTATCAATTAAATAAATGATATTTTACACTTCAAAGCATTTCTCTTTTCTGTAACACTTATGATCCATTTTAGCTACATTCTAGCTATCGTTATGTACAGGACATGTAAAAGGCATAATAACATGTTCTGTAAAATGAACTATTTGACAGCCAAACTTTGAGATCCCACCACCCCAATCCCAATTTATGAATTAAAGAGGTTCTATTATGCTCACAAACTATATCCTATAGGATTTAAAATTGTCAACAAACTTATTTTTAAATTAATAGTGGGCAACACATTTTTATCCAAACCTTGATATTTTATTCAACATTTTTTCTCACAAATAACATATAATTATACAGATAAAGTAAAACTAACCACAGAATTGACGGTGGACAAAATTAGGTAATCTTCAAGATGAAAGTACCTAGTTGTTTACAACTACTGCTGTGAACATTTAGAAAAAAAAAAGTAGACACATGGAAAACAAATCAACTTCCCGGATGAAATAAATTAAATTGCAAGAAAAATTATTTCATGAAAAAATTTAAAATTTAAATTTATTTATTTTGTCTACAGGAACAGCCAAATTTCTTTACACATTGTACAGTTCATAGGTACAAGTATGTGTTTTGAGCTGTTTTAGTTCTTGCAGATTCTGGAACGAATGAAATCATATCTTACGAACATGCTCTTTTTAGAAAATAAATACAAATATTGTGTGATCACAATAGACGAAAATCTGAATGATATTGATTTTAAAGGACAGAATTTATAACAATTTTCGAGACTGGCCCGTATATGTTAAGCATTGGCACAGAACTCTTGGTGGGTAACAGTGCACGAATTCTTTTCTGGAACAGATTACACTGTTCAAGTTGTCTCTATCATGAACAAAAATAACCAATTCCAACCAGTTTGAAGTCAAAGAACATGACACCAGAATTGTTTTGGTTTGCTCTGGGTTCAAAAATTAATGCTATGCATATAAGTATGAAATTTCTCGCTTGTATGTATGAAATTATTCACTATGAGTGCCTCTTTTTTTTGTTTTGTTTTTCGTTTGCAATCTACCTCTGGGACATCTCTCTTGACATTTTAGCAATAGTCTGCAAGCATAGATGAGTTCCACTTTCCCTGATACTTCTTTCCATTGCTGAAATGTCTAGATGAAAATGCTCCCTGTGCTCGTCACTCACAGTGCCACAGTTGCTTAGAAAAAAGTTTAGATGCTCGTAGTGATGTAAAATACCCGGGTATTTATTTTTAGGGGTAAATACCCAGGGTATATACCTGGGTAAATACCCAAAATGGATATTTACCCAGGTATTTATTTCAAAAATTTATATTCAACTAAAATACTTTTCTGTATGTATTCCACTATGTATATATGCAGAGTGTTTTGTTTTAACCTTCAAGACCTCTATTTTTGCAACTGTTAGTCCTAGATGCATACTTACAATTGCAAAAATGTTCAAAATCAGATGCAGACTTAAGATATTGAAAATTTGAAGTAAAAATAAAAATGAGTAAAAAAATACAAATTTTAACTTTTTACACGGGTTCCAGATCCTCTGACTTATTGATAGTTAGGGAAATAATCTCCACTGAAAAACAATTACAAAAAAAGTTTGACATTAGTAGGACCAATATTCACTGAGATATGAAACGCAGCGTTTTGTAACTTACACCATTTTACACTCGCCGTCAGTAACATTTTTTGGGGGAAAATATAGCAGTTAATGAGTGTTTATATAAAATTATGTGTGTGCAGAGCGATTTTTCAAATTGTTCAAGGTTTTGCAGCATGTTTTGCGTATCACGGCATAACATTTGCATGAATTTTTAAATAGAAATGAAAAATGTAATTAATACCTTGTGTTTTTTACTTTGCCAACTTGTCATTATTCTGAAAGGGTAATAAGTTCTAACCTCATCTTCTGCATGGTCCCTTAAAACTTTCAAATGGAATATCTCCTTGAGTTTTCATTGCACAAATGTCAAGTTTTTTTGTGTCAGTAAGTTTTAAATTCAGATCATTTCTCTAAATATAAGTTAGGGGACCTAGAGCCGTATAAAAAGTTAAATTTTGTAGTGTTTGACTCATTTTTATTTTTGCTTCAAACTTCCAATATCTTTACTCTGCATCTGAATATTTTTGCAATTGGAAGTAAGCATCTAGGACTAACGATTGCAAAAATAAAGGTCTTGCAGGTTAAAACGAAACACCTTGCATAACCAACTATATACAAAACAATAAATTTTTCCCTAAAATTTGTATTTTGATCACATATTTAAAGAATTATTGTGTGAAACAACTCAGCAATCTAATATGATATTCACATTAAATGTGTTGGATATGCCTAATCAATGTTGATAGCCAAATTTCACATATAAAAAGCAATTCTACAAAAAGTAAAAAGCTTAACTGGTTACAAAAAAAAAAAAAAAAAAAAAAAGCAAACATCTTCTTCAATTATGGCATTGAAAAGAAAGATCCTTTGGTTCGTGATATGTTTCTTTCATAATTTCATTAAGTCTTTCGATAAAAAATATTATAAACTGTGTAATACATATGTATGTATCAGTTTTACCAATTGTTTCATATTTAGATTTAAAAAAAAAAAAAATTCTCATTCACTTTTTGCATTTTTTTGTAAAATACCCAGTTTTTGGGTATTTACCCAGGCCTTGGGTAAATACCCAAAAAATATTTACCTACCCACTGGGTATTTACCCGATCCACATCACTGGATGCTCGTAAAAAAAAAAAAAAAAGAAGAGTATTTTAAGCAACATATTACTGCCTAGTATTTGGTATATAAGTTGGTTGGTAAGAAGAGTCAAGCTGCAAAGTCTGAGTCGGACTGATTTTGGGGTAAAGAAGTTGGAGTCTCTAAAATTCCTAGAGTCGATCATTTTCCTTCAGTCTCTGCAGACCTGATCAAAAGTACCAATATTGCAAAATTTCTTTATATCATAAAATGAATTCTAGTTAATCAAGGAAAGGAGAGCTAAGAAAAAGTTTTAAACTATATATTTATTTATGTCACATCAAAACAAATGGGAATTAACTATTTCTTACTCGGATAGATTGAGTGTAGAACAGTGTAGAAGAACACATCAGCAATATTATTTTTAAAAAAAAAGAATACCAACCTTTTGTATTTGAAGTACATCTGGCCAGGCGGCAAGCATTCCCTTGTATTCGTGGAGGACATCCGCCATTGGCTCCACGTCATATTTTGGCTGAAAAAGAATTTTGATCAATTAATAGTACGAGAATTAAATAATATTAAAGAAAAGCACATGTTTGAATTTTTGACATAAAAAACTAGTTTTTGACATGACATGCATTTTCAACTCAAATGAAATGTTGAAAACATCATATCTCAAGTGCCTTGTTTAAAGCATAGAATACAATTGAAAGCAATATATTACTTTTAACTGTATTCAATGTAAGTAAAATATATTTTATGCAATTAAGCATGATCATCAGCAACTTTTAACGCTATTCAAAGTAATCATTAAATATCAATTGGATTTTAGACATAGAATTCAATTTATACTGCAACAAAACCACAATTGATTTTTAGTTACAGTATGAAAATTCAAATTTTTTAAAAAAGGAACATGAAATGTTTTCATTACAACTACAAAATAATCATGTTTTCCTTTTTTTATTAATAAAAAACAATAATAATTTTAGACTGGGTACAGTAAAATTCATGCTTTAACTTCCTGAAGTGGTTAGAATAAATAGTTAATACATTGCAGTTAATTGGCAATAAACTAATTTAATTGTTATATAGTAAATTGTTCACGGTGAAATATTACTCTCAAACAGTGGCGGCAATTCAGGTGGGCAGGGGGGGGGGGCGACCACCTCGGCACTTTTTCCATCATTAAAGACAGCCTGAATGTTTTTAAGATTTTAATTTGAAAAAAATTCTGGAGAGATCACCAAAGGATAGCTTAAAGCTGCATTTTTTAGACTTCGGTTTTGAAAAATTTCCGGAGGAGAACTCGTAAGCATGCTCCATCCTTCTTCTATCTTCAAAGAGGGCCTTAATTTATGTGATTACAAGATTCGAACTCCGGAATTTTTTTTTGGAAGTGAACCCGCTTCTCCCTAACATCAGTAAAAAAGCGTTTTTAAACCTCCAATAAAGAAATAAATTCAGAAGTAGTCCTCCGCATTTTCCTTTGAAGTCGCCGAAGGAAGTCTTTTAGGGCTTTATCAGTTCCAAAATATTTACCGGGGAGAACCTCCAAACTCATTCTTTTCTCATTAAGTTATTTAAAGATATCTGAAATAGCGTTTTTAAAAGGATTCAACTCTGCAAAATTTTCGGGAGAGAACCCCAGAACGCTTTGCTCTCAGTTTGCTAAAGATGTCCTAAATTTGCTTTTTTAAGACACTAGTTGCGGGATCATTTTTGGGGTGACCTCTACATCACCAAAGATGTTTTTTTTAATACTTCAGCTTTGAAATTTTTTTCGGGGAAAAGTTTCCAAAGCCTCTCCTCCTTAAATCACCCAAAGATAGTCAACAGTAAAGGCTTTAGCTTCCAAAAACTCCTTGCCCCCGCACTTATAATTCCCAATCGCCGCCTTTGCTCTCAAAACATGCTTGGGTACTTACTTATTAACGCCACCGCAGCTATTTATTTGGTGGTTTTTATAATATTTTATTTGGCAGTTTTCCTTAGTTGACAATTAAGGCAACAAGGAAGCTAAAAGATAACATGCAAACAACGAATGAGCCAAATGATTGTTCTTTATTGGCCCATTAGCGCAACTTCTTCTGTGGTGGCGTTAATACCCAAGTACCAATGGTTGAATAGTAAAATAGTACTCCTGAGACACGTTGCTATTTTGCGAATTAGGCTATCCGTTTCTCACCTGATCCTCATACATTTTCCCCAGGTCCTCGTAGACTTCCGCGGTGTGCTTGATGGCAACCGTGAGTGGCTCAGCCACGGGGGAGGGGTCCATGGCGAAAGCCACACCCAGGTCCCGGAAGGCGTCCGACATGCGTTGGATCTCCTTCCGAACTGGGCCCGAGTACCTCTTGTGCTGGTCCACGGCAACCCCGAAGAGTTGACGCACGCTGTCGTCCATCTTCACCACAAACCGGTTGAAGTGGTCCATCTGCTTCTCGCTATGGGAGAGACCAACGTATAACCCTTTCTCACCTGAACTCATACAGCAAATACTCTTTTCTTAGAATAATTTAGGCTTTGTTAAAAAATATGAGCATGCGTACGGTCAATATCAATGGTTCTAACAAATTTTAATGATGAACTAGCTGCGTGCCCCGCGTTGCACGGGCTACTTAAAAAATGAAAGAGATGTCCAACTGATGTTTTTGTATTACTCTGACTTCAGTTTCTAAAGCGCTAAGGAGTAAATAAATACGCGTAATGCAAGGTTTGCAAAACACCAGTAGAGCATATTTTTGACAAAAATCTCTTTAACGTTAATCGTAGTTATCAATGATACAAGTTATGAGTATTTTCAATTAGCACAAAAGATGAAAATATATGCATTATCAACTATAATATGTGCTCACGTTAAAATGAATTACATCTGATAGACTATATCTGAAATATTTATGTACAATTGCAATCAGCTTTTTACATAAAATGACACACACTTTTTGGTTGATAACGTGAAACTAAAGCACCAAGACTAAATAATTACCAATACACAATAATTTAATACCAAGTCATCAGATTCCATCCAATTTAGCTTTAGTTAAAATCCTTAAAAATAATCTTTTTTGTTCAACTCTGTTTCACTTAAAGAAATCCAAACAATCTTATTTAACATGTTCTTTTAACGATACAAACTGTACTTCAAAAATAGAAACAGGAAGGAAAAAGACAGTTATTACAGTTCAAAAACTCACCCATGCGACGGGAAAAAGTCCAACAAAATAAACATAATTAGACGCATACCCTAAATGTACCAAAATATGAATCCGGTGATGATAAACTTACACTACAATCAATAAACATAGCTAAAGAAACAACTTGCATATGCTGAAAAGAGTTAAGAATGTTGAATGTAAAAAATAAAAAAAGGACAGAGGATAAAATAAAGGCTATGTCCGAATAGAGCAACCAATTTTAAACTAATTTAAAATGGAATTCTAGATGGAAACGTTGTTTTAATATTTGGACAGCAGCCAAAAAAACCTCTTTTACAACATTAGAATTTTACTTGCTCACCTATGTGCAAAATGGCAACAGGAAAGAAATAAAAATTCCTGAATAACGTTATGTTAATTAACGTTTTAATTAATATCTCCTCTAATTAAAGTCGCACAATTACGAGATTAGTCCTATTGTTTTCTTTGGAAAATTTCGAATTGATCGGTATCTCGTTTCACTCTGAATTCGCAGCGGTTCTTGAGAAGATCGATCTTCAGACAGACAGACGGACGGGAACAGATTTTAATATTATAGTGGATACTTAATGAACGTATACACCAGCAGATATTAGGCAGTGTTAGAAATAAGAATTTAAACCTAGGCATCATGATGACAGTATAAGTTTCTTAGCATAAAAATGAACAACCTAGGTGCTATTTTTAATAAATCAAACATATGAGTCAGTGAGAAGCAAAGGTATTCAAGTGCCAAAATTAAAAATTTGGAGATAATCAGTACACATGGCACCTTTCCTATGTTTTAGGACAAGAGATGGAACTGGTAGCTCTGGTGGGTGCTGCTATGCAGCATGATTTAGAAAAAACATCATTGAAAGTATACCTAGGATCTGAACTTTAAACGCATTTTACTCAAAACTTTAAAATTCCACTTACATGCCTTTGCTTCTTTCTGCCTCATATGTATCCAAATATATATTTTTAAAAACAAACACACTGCTGTATGCTATACAAAAGAAAATTACATTTCAAAGACAAAATTGGTTGCAGTTGAAAATTACTTTTACAAATTTATGATTTGGTTCAATCACAGATCTTAATTTCAAATAGGAATATTTCAAATAGGTGCAATGGTTCCGGTTATTACTTCGAACATATAAACACACAAAAATCCGCCCTCTCTCTCTTTATAATATTAGTATGGATTTTAAATTGACATAAAATTCAAATTATTCGAATAAAATTTTTGATTAAATATTGGGTTCAAATTTTAACCAAATATTCGGTATTCGGCAAAATATGGTATTTGCTGCATATCTAATAATGATTTTTACTTGATTTGACAGAGAAAAGAGAATTCACATTAAATTGAACTATGTCTAAATGCGCATATATATTTCGGAAATTTGTCATTTCAGGATTGGAGTTTTAAGTGGACATTTAGTAGAAAAGAGTAGTTTATACTTAACGATTCTTCCACGCGGAATCGTGCAGGCAGAAAGAGATTAATAAGCAGTGGGTCGAGTTCATTCGCCAATAGTCATTGATAAATATAGGATTTTATCTTTGTATAAGGGGTAATACTTTTAAGAAATAAATATCTATTATTTAAAAATGGCATAATATTTCCCAGAAGCGAGCCAGAATGAAATACATTGAATGACAGAATAAATTCTAAAGTATACAAGGTTGCCAAAAGTATATTACCTTTCTGACAAATTCTTTCTACATCACACAAACAACATAATATTTTTTTCCTTCTTTAATTTCATTTTTCAGAAATTAATAAAAAAAAGAGTAACAGAGTAGCTTTTTTACAGATTTTGAGAAAAGAAGTTAATCATGTGATGCTTACACTACTGGATTTTCCAGAGGATTTGCAGGGGTTGATATCACATGAAAAAAGGAACCACCAATCAGTTTTTCTTTCTCAGCATTTCTCTTTCCCGTCTTCCACCTCTAGAATAAAAAAAAAAGTTTATAGTGCAAAAAAGTGGCCAATTAACAACACATTTAAAACTTGCAAAAGAATACTAGGGCTAGCCTATGTTTCTATTTAGGGTTGTCTTTTTTACTGCACACAAACAGGGCTAGACTTATTTTAAAGTGTGAAACTGGTATGCTTCCATTTTTATGCTAATCCTCATTCAATTAAATAGTATTAGTACCAATATTAAAAATATTAAATCCTGTCAAATAGAAAGTTTTTTTTTTTAAATATAATTTTACAAATGACCTTGGGTACAACATAACACCTATGGTCTGGTAGCTAGGGACATTACCCAAAAGTTAGTTTTCAAATTGCAATGAAAGGGAAAGAATCTCACAGATTTTATAAAAGTAAAAAATATCAGCAAGTATCGTTTGTTAACGACTTAAATTTTAATGCCATAAACTATTAGTGATTTTTAAGTATTTTCATAAAACATTTAAAATTATCATTTAAAAGTTAACTTAACAGTTCTATTCATTGCAAGTTTCTGTCGGGAGAGAAATTTCCTAACGATAAAAGTACACTGATTACAACGGCAAAGACTTGCTTGAACGTTATTGCTGCTTTGTAAGTCTGTTAATAAAATTTTCTTTTTGTTTGAAGGGACTAATACTCTAAAAAATACTTAAACCAACCCTCGCAACCCCTCCAAAAAAAAAAAAAAAAAAGGCATACAGCATACTTTCTCATCTGTACAAGTGAGAAAGTGCATCCAGACTTCACTCTGGGAGAGGACCGGGTGCCGGCAAATCCGATTCACCCACATTTGCAGCTGGTTCATGCGGTGGTCAATGAAGTCTTGTTGGTAACGCCCTGCACAAAGAAAGTTAAAGTAATTCAGTTTCTGTGTGAAAACCGTTATAATTTAAAACTTTTTTAATGGATCACTTTTTTTTACCCAAAAGGAGTAGAAGAACTGTAATAATACACACCTTATATATTGCATGCATTTGTTTACTTGGATCATTCTACATATCAGTTGCCTAGATTTATAAATATGGTCCATGATATTTGATACACATCATATATGATTGTTTAACACAATAATTAAAAAATATAAATAAGGCTAAAGTGCAAGTTGTACAACTTAATTTCTATTCAGAAACAAACATGTCACACTAAGAACTATAATACTTCCAACCAAGGTTGGAACCTATAATACTTACCACCAGGGTTGCTAAATTAGCCGCCTGTGGCAGCTTGATGAACAAAGTGTTTTTGTTTAAAACAAACATGTTGCTAACATTTGAGAATTATTAAGGGAAATAAAGATTTCAATAGAAAACTATTAGTTTTTAAGTTCAAATATTTTTTGCTTAAGAACTTATGAAAAAATATTAAGAAACAGATGATACTACTTTTTGAATAAGCAAGCAAGTAAATACAGTCGAGTCTCAATACAACATTTAAGGGACCCTTAGTATCAAAGAGAATTTCACATGGTAAGGAGATTAAAAAAAAAAGTCAGACAAATTTTCTTTCTTTTATTTTATAGAACAATATCAGATACTAAAAAATTAGTGAAAAAAGGCAAGAAATAAAACTTCTTGAGAAAAACAGCATTTTACAGTTCAAAGCTGCAAAGAATGTTGTACACAAGTTTGAGGGGAATTCAAAATTTTACTATTAAAAATTTGCTATCAGAATTGCTGCTACAAAGTTTTACTACAGATGCAAGGATACTTAATATATGTAACTAAAAAAAAAACTCTTCTCAAGAGTTAGTTCCAACTGCACAAATTAGGGCCGTAACCATAGTTTAGTTTTGGAGAAGGTTTATCAAACAAATTTATCTGGAAATCTATAAGATCAATATAATTTGATTTCATTTCTATATCCTATCAGTTCTTTATTAATTAGTTTTCTTTTATGTTATGAAAGTTGTAGTTAAGTTAGGTTATTAAAGTTTGATTATTAAGTTGTGGTTTTAGGTTTCTTAAATGAAGGATGCTGCTTTAAGGGCACTAACGTGAGCAAATGTAGCAAAGATGTATCTATTAAAGGGGGAAATTTTCACCTTTGTTAGATGTTCAATATCTTTTCAACAACTCAAAAGAATAGGTGCTTGTACTCACATAAGTTCATTTGAAGTGATAGTTCTTAAACTCACATTTCATCATACTTACAAAATGCGTTGAGCATAATTTTGGTGCTTTGGAATTGGAAGAATTTTGTTGTTTTTGTTTGCAGTTTTCAAAATGAGAAGGAAAAGGCTCCTTTGCTTTGTAAGAAATGATATTTGCAATCACTACAGCTGCTGCAGATAAAGCACTGAATTTGTACATTTATTTTAATAATAATAATTTCCGTTAAAAATGAAATTGTAAAATAAAAAATAAAATAGCAATGGCATTTTTTCAGCAAAAAGGTATAATGAAAAGCATTTTTTGGAATGAATAGTGCGGAAAAATTTCAAAGGGGGGTTTGAACCCACCCCTTAAGTACGACTGTGCAAGTGTGTACAATATATTTTATCCACTGTCTTTCATTTATCTTGAAGATAGTTTTGAATATTTTTAAACTCTCTCTTTTCAATACAAAAAAAAATTGTAAGTAAAAAGCTTGAAGTAAAAAGCAAAGTACCTGAAATCTGTTTGTCTGGTAGAGGAGGAATAGGTATGAGAGAAAACTTTTCTTCTAGCCTTTCATGAAGCCAGTCAAAATGTTTGTACCTCCGCCGCACAGCAATGTTATTAAACTGTGGATTAAAAAAAAATCACAAAACATCAAAATACAAATATAAATTCAAAAATAAACAAGTGTTTGACTATTAGCTAAATGAAATCTAATTAGGATTAACTTCCTGAGAATGAAAAATACAACCAAAATAAATAATATTTTACAGCTAATAAAACAGTAAAATGAACAAGCCAGATATGTTCTAATGCCATTTGCTATGTTAGAGGTTTCAGTGGTTCACATTTATGATTAAAGTATCTTGCTGTTTTGTTTCCTGTTCTCCTTATTATCTTTTTCATTTGAAATACCAAATTAGTTCTATAGATTATGAAAAAGTTTGCTGAATACTAGTTTAGAAAATCTAGTTTAGATTGGTCCAAAAGCTGGTGTCTTTTTTTATTTTTTTACATGCTTACATTTTTATGTAATAAAAACATTGAACATTTTGCAGACTGAATTCAGTGGGCGGAAAAAACTAAAAAGAAACTTTTCAGCAGTTAAATAGATTGTTGTCATACATTGCAAATTTCTTGAAATTGCTTTTAAAAATTATTTGATTGTACTTTCTGAGTTATTGCATTTAACTGAATAATCTTATGCAAACAAAATATTTCATTAAGATCAAAAGAAACTTCTAAAACAGAGCCAGATAAAGCTTTTCATTTAATAGAAATTTGGTCGCATTTATGATAGGGCTCACATTCTGTTCTTTTCAATTTTTCTGTGTGAAAACTTAGTTTTGAGTAACTTTTTTATAGTGAAAATTTTAACATCAATGGATCCACACAAAGTCAGAAATATAGGGAGAATATCAGGTCAGTATAAAAATAGCTACACAAAAATTATAAAATAAGGCCATTTGAGGCAGTGAGAAGCACAGGAATATAGTGGCAAAATTAAAGATTTGTAGATAACCAGTACAAATAGTAGGAGAACCACTCCTTTGCCTTGGGATAAGAGATAGTACTAGTAGCCCTGGTAGGTGCTGCAATATAGCATGATTTAGAAAAAAAAAATCAATGAAAGCTTACCTAGGATTGCAACTTTAAAGAAGTTTTGCTCAAAACTTAAAAATGTCCACTTACACATCCCTTTGCTTCACACTCAGGGGTGCCCACAAGGGGGGATTATGGTGCAAGTTGCACCATCAGCATTTTTTGGGGGGGGGGGGGGGGAGATTTTTTTACATTTACTTATTTAAATGTATTTCTTGATTTATTTTTAATTTAGATTATTTTATTTTATTCTGTTTATATTACATTTCATTTATTTATTTAGTTTGAGTGTGTATATGACATTGGCATAGCAGAGAACTTTTCTAATAAAAAAAATAATTAAAAATAAATAAATAAACAAATAAAAAATATTTTTAAAAAAAGGAAATAAAATAAAAAAGAACTAAAAAGCAAATAAATAAATAAATAAAAAGAAAAGAAAATTTAAAAAAAAAGACAACTAAAAAATATAAAAAATAAAAAAGGGAAAGAGTTGAGAAAAATTGGGGGGGGGGGGGGGGAGATTTGCGCCTTTTAACTTGAGGGGATGGGCACCCCTGTTCTCACTGCCTCATTTGTAAACACTTGGCAAAATCACTTTTACATAGATAAAAGCATGCTCAGAGCTTCAGTAATGGGGATACCACTATACCAGGGAGCCTGGGGGTTTGAATAACTACCGGAAAAGAGGAGCAGGGCGATGGCAAGGTCAAAAAATTATATGAGTGTATGAGATTAGTGGCATTGGAATTTATTCAAAAATCATCTTAAATATAGAGAGAGGATTTAGCTTCTTGTTTAAAAGAGTCAGAAAGTCAAAACTAGATCAAAATACCAGATGTATGAATATAATTGCAAGCATGAGATGTCGTCAAACTTGGAGATAGGGGAGGGGAATTCGGGGGTTTCTCCCCCGAAATGTTTTTGAATTGTAGACTTCAAAATGCATTTTAGACTATAGTCTAAACGTCTCTAAACCTCCCCCCCCCCAAAAAAAAAATTACCAAAGATATGTCTTTGGTAATATTAGGGGGAAAAGTTTCAGAGATGCTTCCTCCCACCATTTTTCGAAACTTTTAAAAACGCAGCTGCTATCTCTGATTTTTTTGAGAAGTGGGTGGTTAAGGGGCTCTCCTCCAGAAATTGCTTGAAATTGCAGCTCTAACAATAATGCAACTTCAGATGATTTAGAAAGGAGAAATTAGGGAGCTCTCCCTTGGAAATTTCTCTAAATTGATCGCAGAACTTAGAATGAAGTTTAAGGCTATCTTCAACAATGTCGGCAAGAGAGGGCGCTCTCCTAAAAATTTTCCAAAGCTAACTTTTAAAATGCAGTTTTAAGAGGACCTTTTTTAATGTTAGTGGCTGAAACGTTTGCCGACCCTTCCTCAGTACTTTCCAAAATTTAAATTAAAAAATGCAATTATAGATGATCTTCAATGATGTTAACAGAGAGTTTGGGTGCTCTTCTCCAAAGAATTTTTCAAAATTGAATCTCTAAAATAGAAATGTTAGGCATTTAATAATGATATTAAGTTGAAGAGTGGTTCAGGGGTCTCCGGAAAATTTTAAATTGAAGTTTGAAAAACTAAATTTTAGACAATCATCAATGATGAATAGGGTGCGTTTTTCAGGGATTTGAGTGGGAGTGCTATCCTTGAAGCTTTTCGGAATTGCCGTAATTTCCAGCCTGATATTTTTGTTTGAAATTCGAGCGTTTGGGGTACCCCTGGTGACCCCCGTGCGCATGCCTCTGAGCATGTTAGATGAATTTTATTATGTGATAGACTTTTTTGAGGCACATCTTTTCAATCCTGTTTTCAAAGATACTTGGAATTTTGGCAGTGATCCAAAAAAAAAAAAAAAAAAGACCACCTTGAGCATGTGCTTGGTTATACTGTCCAAACACAAAGTGAATTCATGGATCATGGAGGGACCACCTACATCTTAATTTGGATTCAAACCACTAAAAGATGATTGACAGATTTGCTGTTCTCATTAGTAATATTTTGCCTTTGCTAAGGTTAGATGTTGGGTATTAATTGGGAACCACACCATGCCACCAGGTAGCCACAAGTTTTAAAACAAACCTGCTTTTAAGATCAGTAGGGGGAATGCAGGACAGTGAAATAGTTAAGATAACTTACTTTTTTCCAAATAAACAAATTGGAAATTTGTCCTGAAAATTACGGTACACAAAGAAAGAACAATACATTTCATAGTAAAACTTGCATTGAAACAATATTTTTTATTTTTGGCAGTAAATTTGCACCTTAAAGAAAGTGGAAAATTTTCACTTCTGTTTTTTATGGGACAAAATGAAAAATAAAAATATTTTCTGATGAAATACTTTCTACTTGATTGTTAAAGATCTTTTTGATCAAATAAACAAGTGAGTGAATGAATGAATGAATAAATGAAAAGGAGGTGAAACAATAAATAAATAAACAAGTTAATATATGAGGGAAAATAAAGGAGTGAATAAAATAGAGTAAATAAGAAAATAACTGAATGAGTGAATAAATAAACGTATTATTAAATGAAGGACTGTAAATAATTAGTTAATAAATGAATGTGTTAGTAATTTAAAAAATGATTGAATGAGAAAACAAAATGCACTATTTGACTTTGCCCTGCATGCACATCACTAATTATACAAAATATTTAAAATACAAATAAGCTTAATATTAAACAAAAAAACTACTGCACTGAATATTAGTAGGTCTCAATTAATAGGTAAATGTTAACAAGAACTGTATCATTTAACAATGACAAATAAATTTTGACTTTTAACAAAATATTACAATATGAATATTAATTTTTAAAAACTGATTGTATTATCATATTTTTGGACTTTCAGAGGTAATTTTATCTTGTCGGGAATAACCTACATGTGTTACTTTATAGTCAAAATACCACTTTGTAGGTGGCGCCAAAAACAGAGTAAATATATCACCATTTCACTTTGCCCCACATTTCCCTATTTTAAGAAAGGACTTTTGTTGAAATCAAAACTTTCAAAGGTTTCATATTTATCATAAAGACTTCAGAACTGAATTCTGAATTGAAATATTGGGATAAAATGTATCATGTTGTACAGATTCGTTACAATGACCAGTTACAATATGCATAATTTTTGCTATCATTTCTAACACAGTGCAATATTTCATGATTGTACTCTTCAAATTCAGAGAGAGTAAAAGACTTTTTTTTACAAACTACATGATTTTCACCTGGAACATGTCTTTTTATTAGATTTCCATGTATCTGAATGGTGGTCTAATCAAACTATTAGTTCTAGGGGTGTTAGTGGACTCAAGAAAAAATTATCTGAAGATAATGTGAAATTTTTAGAAAAACTATGAGGAAACTCGACCCCCCTCCCCTATGAAACTCAAGAATGCATACAAAAATCAATAAAATCATTTAAAAAAAATTTTTTTTTAAGTTTTTTTATTTGTAAATAATTTTTTAGTTTTAGAATGTGTTGACAGCGCAAAATTTTCGGAAATGGCAACCCAAAATTTTCAGATCACAAACACCCCTGAAGTTCAGACAATTAAAGTTATACTGCATACATGTTTTACATACATATAAAATCATCAGAATATGTTTAACACATATTCTGATTCATATTCAAAGAATTTTCCAGTAAAAATCATATTGACAGAAAGATTAAGCACTTAAGCACCGGCATTTAGAATACAAACACAGGTTCACTTACTGATGGAATGAGTGTGTAGGCAATGAAGCTCTTAAATCCTTTCAGCTTACTCGTCTTCTGAGGAGACCGAATGGAGCATGTGTAAGGGGAGACACTGTCCAGCCACTGGATTTCACCGTCTTCCTCCTGGAAACGCAAACCATTTAGTTTAGAAGTATAAGTGATTCAATGATTCTCATCATGTCTCTAACAAACTAAATGAGTCTAAATGAGTTTACCCTCAAACCTATTTTTGTGCAGCGGATAGGGACCACATAAAAAAAATTGTTCAAAAACTTCACGAGTAGCTGTAAAAAAGTTTTCACAACAAAAAATTACCGATAGATTGCACAAAAAAAAAAAAAAAAAAAAAAAAAAAAAAAAAAAAAAAAAAAACAGGTTTGTGTGCACTAAAAGTTAAGGATTTTTAAAATTATTTTAAATACAAGAACTGATTGAATTTCATGATAGATCAATGCTACAATACACAGACATTTAAAGTATGGAGCTATCATAGCATGTGACTACATCCAAACTCGAGATTTTTGACATGAATAAATGAATCTAACTCATAAATTCAAGTCACAGCAAACATTCACTGGATATCTTCACGTTGCAAAATTAACTTATGTCTCATTGGAGGAAGTTAAATGATCTTAAGCCAAAAATTTGCTTTCTTGATTATGTTTATGTCTTTAAGTGTAAACTAACATGCACACTAACAAGGCACTTAAACATTCCTCCATAATATTTATCACTAACTAGTTCAACATAGTACAGCAAAATGTGTCAGAAGGCATTCCTTTTAAAATTTCTTTATGCTTGTAAAACTTGAGACACTTGGTCAACTCTGGTGAAATCAGATTCAAATGTTCTTTTGGTCTTTTTTTTATCATAATAGCATATTTCATTCCATCATGGAGAAGTAGCTAACTTTATTGTTGAATAGTAACTCTCATCAAACTTGAAATTTCTGTTTTTGTTTTGGTCTCTCTATTGCTTCATAAACGGAGAAATATAATTTAAATCATTCTGTATAGCTTGATCAAGCTTTACAGGCTGCATCCATCAAAAGCATTTAAAATTAATGTTCGATGATCAGATTTTTGTTACTAACTTCTTGTGTTACAATGATGAAATTATGGCAGCTTCGTAAAAGGCAAAGATGAACTTCAATTATATTGTACAAGCACTATAATTCAGCATATAACAATCACTACACTACAAAAAAGAAAAAAAAAGAAGATCAGTGGTACAATATACTGTATTTTCCTGCGTATTATCCGCGAGCGAGGTAATAACTTTGAAGGCATAATCAATATTAATCTGAAATATAATCTATATATACTGATTTCTTTTTGAAATCAAGATTATAGTAAGCTAATTACTTGAAAAACAGAGTCAAGACAAAGGAGCAAACGGTCTTATCTTGTACAAATGGCTTCCTAATTCACTGTAATGTTGATTATTTTACAGGGACTAAATCACGTAAGAGGAACATTCAAGCAACATAAAATAACTAACATACAGGGAGGCAGCGAGAAGGAACATGCAAGCAATGTAAAATAAACAACATTCAGTCAGCGTACAGTCTCTATTGGTGAATCAGAGCGTTAGTGTTAAGAAGAAAAAAAATCCTAGATAATTCGCGGCAGTGTATAATCTGCACCTCATAAACTTTGCCTTTTTTAACAGATAATCCGCGGATTATCTGTATGCATTATTCTTTACACGCAGGAAAATACGGTAACTTTGAAAACAGCTCAAAAATTGGTTTGCTGTCAGTTTCAATACATAACAGCGTCATGATCAATAAAACAAAGCATTGTACATAGAAATAAATCTTTGAAGCGCTTTCTGGACAGACAAAAGTAGTTGACTCAGAATGTTTCATAAAAATAAGAATCATAAGTTTGTGAAACAAAGCTTACGAGTAAATGAGTTATGATAAAATGAACTTACGATAATGGTGACACACTGTTCTTTCGGCACTGTGATTTTTGTATTACCCAGAATATAATCCTCACCCCCTGATTTCACAAAAGTTGAAAATCTGAAATTAAATAAATAATCATGTAAAAAAAAAGGTTTCTCAGTTTGAGGGCACACTTAGGCTAAAGAAAGTAACAAATTTTATATCCCCAAAATTGGAACAGTGCAATGGACTGCAATGAACCAATATTGGCTGTAGCAAACTGTTCATACCTTTTCTTGTTAAATAGACAATATTGATGTTTTCATTATTTAAAAACAAAATCTACAATAACATGACAAATTTATCTCAGATTCTCCAGAATGATTTGTGAAATCATAGAAAGATTTCAAACTTTTTAATTTCCGGGGATTAAAAGGAAAAAACTTAACTCTTGCAAAAACAAAACCAATTTTCTGCAGTTGCACTGTCTCCAAAGTTTTTGAATTACTTTTTTCATGGGCTGGACAAAATAAACAACGGTGGTTACCATTGAACGCTCAGTGTTTTTTTTTTTCTGTGAGGTTGAGACACTGCTTTTAATTTAAAAAAAATGAACTAGCTCTTCAATTAGTTTTGCAAATTAGTGGATGTGCCTGACTATCTGTTTGAATATTGTGTCAAAAAACAATGAATCAGTCAAAAATTGTGGGACAAAACTACTTTTGATTGACTGATTTTATCGACACTCTTTGAAGAAATGAATAATTATTTTATGGCATGTTGTTTGAGCATCAATTTTTACTTTCGGGCTTTAAATTTTTTTAGTACTTCTCTAAACACTAGTATTGAGCATATTCATCTAAAAACTAGTTTTCATGCACAGCAATCTTTGGGAGTTAGTGAGTGGCAGCAAGCCAAGTGCAGAGCCCCCTAGTTTCGAGTCTTAAAACTAAAATATTTTGCAAGTGAATAATGGATTGAATGTAGCGATTCAATGAATAAAAAAAACAAAGTTACCTCTCTAAAAAGAATTCAAAATAATCTCTTAAAGAACAAAAACTTATATATAAACAAATCACAATTACAGTGATTGCTTCTGAGTTAATTGTTTTATTGTTATGTAAGTGAATCTCTAGAACAAATGACCTACAATAATAACAAAAACGCATTAACGATATCTCTCATCTTGTTAAAATATTTGTTTTCCGGATTGGTGCACAGTGTTCCCAGTCAAGTTTTACCTATTATGCAATTGAAAATATGATGCCAATCAACAAATGCCGGATTTAGTAAACTCATTCTCTGTTTACTCACATTTGACTCTCTTATAAACTTTTTCCCTATCATTGTTTGCTTTTAAATAGGAATTAAGCAGGGAAATTTACTTCTTATTTCCTTGCAAAATGAACCCTAAATTATCCAGCATGACAGAAAACTCAAATTTCCCGGCAATGCTGGTCAACCTCGCTTTTGTCTAGAATTCCAGCTAGTGCAGGATAACATGGTATATACTGTACCGTAGTTAGTATGTAAAAAACAAATGCAACAAGTCAGGATCACGAAGTAATCCAAACAGAAGTGATTGCAAGTTCCCGGTGGTGGGTCAGCAACAGTCAGCAAAGCTAGGGCACGGCAACCCCCTATCAGCTAAAAATTGTAGAATGTACACAAAAGATTGAAAGTGCGAAATACTGTAACTTTAGGGAACCATCTTCTCTTTAAAATTTAAATTTCAACATCTGGTCAAGCCGATATTTTCTCAAGCCATGCACAAGAAAATGAAACATTTCAATCCTTCCAGTTTTGTGGTTTATACTGTTTACTGTAATAGCAGACAAAACAAAGTTAACGTACAATTTTCTGACTAACGAATCTTTTTGCAAGAGTCCAGATAAGTTTTTATTTCACACATGCATACCTACCTATTAAAGCTTTTCTTGAGAGTCTTTTCTTTAGGATCCATTGCTCTGCTCAAGTCTTTTGTTTCTCTGGAGGACGTGGAGCTGACATTCGTAACTTGATTATGGGCACTTGACTGGTGATCCTACAGGATGAATTCTTCATTAAGGTCACTTATTTTTCAAATCATAAACATTCACTTGATCTATATACTACTATGTAAAGAAAATAACAATGCACAGTGCAAATAAAAATTGCCTTGCAACTAGAGATATTGCTATGAATTTTTTTCAAGGTGAAAAAGCATTCTGATATTTTTAATGGCATGGAATTCCTTTTAAACAAGTAAATATACAAACTCAGTGAACACTATAATAGTTACCAATTTCATACACGTATCTCTATAAACTGCACAACTTTTCAAAAGTAAACAATAGGCTTTGAAGTTTAAAAAATCGCTCTGTTTCGCTTTGAAAACATAAAAATTGTTAGGAAAATTAAATTTTCAAAGTTTTTTTATCTTCCCATCTTAAGTCAAAGCTCTTGAATGAAAATTAATGCTCACAGTAAACAGAAAATACCATATTGCTCTTGAAAAGGCACAGGTTATGCAAAACCATGAAGCTAGCACAAGTTCAGGAAAATTCACTTTCTTTTGATTGTGAAAGATACCTTTTAGGAATGGCTAATTTTAATATTAGTACTTTAATACTCCTCATATAAATAATAGCCGATGATCGAGTAACTGACGTGCTTCAACAATGAAACTCATGCCAAGACATGATACTTTGATAATATGTTTTGGTAATTTTTAACAGGCAGGAAAAAGCTTTATTGTGATAAGGCTCAACTGGATCCGGTAACGTAACTGTTTTACTCGTAAGACTGTAACTGGACTGTATAACTATAAAAACATCACCAAACAGGCAATGGCTTCATTCAAATGTAGAAGCAGTTTTCACCCATCATACCTTTACGGCGACTTTCTAGTTAACATAACAAAGGTCAATTATTAAATATTTTAAGTTTTTGAAGTCATTTGGTAAAATTGAAAAATGCTTTAATTTCATTTTATAAGGGGCCCATAAGAAAAGAGACAGTGTTCCGGACCAGACCCCTAGCTTTAAGCTCAAAATCAATTAATTATTTCCTACAAAATATAAGTTCCAACAAAATTAACTCCTATAATAAAAATTGAAGTTATTCTATTTTGCTTAACACATGTTTTTCATCAGCTAAACCAATTTTATGTTTTTGTATGTCAATGTAAAATACCTACAGGAGTTTAGGGTTAATCCACTGGAGTTAGGGTTAAAATTTCAGTCATCAAAATATCACCAAACAGGCATTGGCTTCGTTCAAATGTAGAAGCAATTTTCACCCGTCACACCTTGATGGGCAACTTTCTAGTTGCAGATAAAACTCATTCTGAAATGCTAATATATAAATATATTCTGAATATTAGTTTCAAAATTTGTGAAATGCTCTATAAAACGCAAAAGCTCTGGTCCCAAGGTGTAGGTTATAACGGTCTTCTACTGTACTGCTCTTTACCTTCCCACAGCATCATATCACTTGAATTGAGAAGACTTTATGCAAAAAAAAAAAAGATAGAAAGCATACAATACCTGACTATATGTGGAATCATCATCATCCCAGTCATCATCCCAATCATCTACTTGATCTGCCCCAGGAAGGACAGCATCACTATACGGTGTCAACGTATCTGCGGGGGGAGGAGGGGGAGGCATTGAAGGAGGAGGAGGACTATTCATTACCTGCACAACAAAAAGATAAGAATTGTGAACTTTTGCAAAGAGGTTTTACTTTTAATTTTAATTAGCTCAAAATGCTTTCAAACTAGAAGTCAGAACACAGAAAATAAAAACAAAACAAGCAATCATTATTTATTTACTACCGGCTTTGGACAGTCTACCTCAAAAATAAAAATTACTTCAAGTGAGGAGTGTTCAACAATCATGCTTGAACAAAAAAAAAAAAAAAAAATCAGTAAAATTTTGCGGCAGGTTTCGGAAAAATAACCAAAAAGTAAACATTTTAAATTGTAGTCTCTTTCAGTATATTTGTCAAAGCATACTATTTCACAAGTTTACAGATTGAATGACTAATCTAATAATTTCATATTAAAATGGAAAAGTACAAGATCAAAAAGATTAAAAAAGGATGATCTAATGTTAACATTAAACATGAGATATTGCTTTTAAATGTATAAATACAGTTTTTGACACAAGACAAAGATGTTTATGAAAAGTCTAACTTTCTGCTGGTTTCTTAGGGCTGAAAACTCAAAACACTATCCAAGTTCAAAAATTTTCAGTCGGTTTTAAAATCAGAGTGTTAATTTTATTATCTGGAGATGGTCTAATTAAATGGACTAAGTTAAAATTTTGAATTATGAAAAAGATTTTGAAGAAAAAAATCAAGCATGAAACAAGTTTTAGAAAATGTAAGAAATATGTAACGAACAAGATGGTAGGATTTAACACAAAACTAAACTGAATCAACTGATTTCCTAAAGAGGTGCAATTTAGGATGAGGTACACCCCTAACAGTTCCATCCAAGATGGGTGAGCTTGATTAGAATTTATAAATGAACACATTTGAGAAAATCAATTTCCAAAACAAATATATGAATAAAGGACATAGGTGCTTGAATTCAAAAAACCACTTATGAACATTCAATTTGCATAAAACCTCAATCTTGGAAATAAAATTAAAAAATGTATAAGCACCTATCAAATATCAAGTAAATGACAAGTAAAAACTTACTGACTTTTCTTTTTAAAATCTAATCAATCAAAGCAGAAGGTAGCCAGAAGCAATGATATAGTTTTGTCTAGAAAATTACTTTTATAGAAAGATAAGAGAAAATCAGGACACCCCCATCTGATAATCAACACTTCTACTGTTTTAACAATGACTCTAATTTAATCTCTAAGTGTCTAAATTGATAGGTTTATCAAAAACAAATGCCTAACCTCAAGGTCAAATATTGTTCAACTAATTTTATTAACCAAAACAAAGTTATAAAAATAAAGCAATAATAAAGTTAATTTTTCTAACAATAATTAAAATTATCTGTAGGAATAATTGAATTGATTGGAATTGTTCATCACAATCATAAGATTATCAAGTTTACTTGATGCATATAAAATATTTTTTTTTCCCTTTTAGGCTGATTTTCTTTCTTTTTGTTCCTCCAAGGAAGTTTTATTTTTAACAAAATACTAGAATGAGTAACATTATTGGAAGTACTTTTTTTTCTTCTGGCATTGTAAATAAACATCAAATTCAACAAAACACACACACACAATGTATATCAGCAGTTAGAAATGAGGGGAATATTTTAAGTAACTTTTCTCAGTGGGCAAGTGCTGTAAAAAAAGGCGGGAGAACGTTTGCAACTTTTAATATAAGGTTTATTGAAGTAAAAAAGTTTCTTTTGTGTATGTTTGGGGGGGGGGGAGTAATACTGATCTTTTACATCTACCCACAACAACACAGGCTTGCATTATCAGTAATTATTTAGAAAGAAACAAATACCTTGATACTGAAAAGTAAAAATAATGAACAACATTAAAAAAAAAAAAAAATAATACAGGTGTACATGTTTTGGGGTTACAAGGATCTTCTTTTACAATGTGGAAAAATGTGGATACAAAGATGTCCAACAAAAAGCTTTCATAAATTTTCTCCTTTATGGAATGATGCTGTTCATCCCTTAAAAAGTTGTTTATTTTAAATTACCAGTATTTTTATCCTATCGAAAAACATTGATTTAAATTTGAAAAAAATGGACTTCTGAAAAAGCGAACACTGGTCGATCTTGGGCACTTTTGTGTGATTGGAAATAAGTTCAGACCAGTGGCGTAACTACGTACCGTAAGACCCTGCAACACGGGAGGGCCCCGAAGTCGGAAGGGGCCCAAAAAATTCTGAGCTTTGGTTTTATTCAATTTCATTAAACTTTTCCATAAATCAAACTTGCTTATAGTGGTTCTGGGCCCCAGATCCTATTGGTCTAGGGGCCCCTGAGTAAGAAATCAGAGGTCATTGACCAAACACTTTTTTGGGGCCCTCTTGTAATCAAACATTACAATTTTTGCCTTTGCTAAAACAGTTTTCGCCATTTTGGGCCCCCCAAATAGCCTCTAAGCCATGGTTTAGTTTGCCTATTAAGTAAAGAGGCTTTGACATTAGGTGGGGAGAATAGCCTCCAACTCCTGACCTAGCAATTTGAAGGAAAAAAAATGCAATAACTACTTTGTTTTAAGACTAAGCAGTTTTTATAAGGGCAATTGTTAATATATTACCCACTAAGTTTTCTCACATTTTTTCTTCTTTTTTTTTCAAAACAAATAAAAGATAGGGGCTTAGTTAAGAAAGTGAAGGAACGGATCCTAAAACTAAATAATTTCCTTTTACTTCATCAAAGACAGTCTTTTGTGTTTTTAAACTTCAATTTCGGAAACATTCTGGAAGACAGTCCAAAAAACCTCCTTCTCCCAAAAACCGCTTAAAATTGCTTTTTTGGAACTTCGATTTCAAAAAGTTCCGGGGCAAAGTTATGAACCCTTCCCAAATTTGCGGTTTTTCAACTTTGATCTTTAAAAAAGGTTGGGACAGTCCCGGAACCCGATCCCTTTTCGTCAGGTCATCAAAGGTGCGTTACCTACAAGTGCGTTTCTAGAGTATAATTTCAAAAAATTTCTGGGAGAGAGCCTCTGAACTCTCGTTTCTTTTTAAAATACCAAAGATCATATAAAATTGGGTTTTGGGTCTCATCTTTGAGCAAAATCCCTTTACATAACATCCTTAAAACGCATTTGTGGACCATTTTGAATGAAGTTAGGGAAAGGGCATGAGGGTCTGGAACTTTTCTCTGGAATTTTTCGAAATCGAAGTTGCAAAAATTCTATTTAAGGATGGCTTACAGTTGCATTTTTCGAAACGCTTACAAAGAAGGTTCCCGAAACCTGCCCTTTTTTTAATATCATCTAAATTTGCCTAAAATTTGCGTTTTTGGAACTTCATTTTCGAAAATTCTGGGGCAATGGCCCCAACTCAATCTTTTGTTGTAATGTCTTCAAAGGTGTCCAACAACTGCATTTTTAGGAGTTCCATTTGAAAAAGTTTCCAAAACAGAGCCCCCAAATCCCATCTCCCTTTTCATTAATATTAACGAAGATTGTCTAAATTTATGTTTTGGAACTTTAATGTCAAAAGATTTTCAGAAGAGTCTCCGACTCCTTCCCCCAAATGTGACTCACAATCATTTGTGTAAGAACTTTTGAAAAATCTAAGGGTAAAGCCCCTGAACCTTCCATCCTCCTAACAACAAACGTTTAAAATCACTATTTTGGAAATTCGAAGATCTCCGGGAGAGACTTCTGAACCTCATTGTTTCGTTTAACGTCATCAAAGGTGGCTTATTGCATGTTTAGAAGTTCAAATTCAAAAAATCTCCGGGAATGACCACCGAACTCCGTTGTTTTAACACCATTGAAGGTTTTCTAAAATTGTTTTTCGAGCTTCCTTTACCAAAATATTTGTGGAAAAGAGTTACTATTTTCCATTACGTTTACAAAAAAGGACTTGCAATCGCGTTTTTAAAACTTCAATGTCAAAAAAATTACGACAAAGGGCTCTGGATTAGGAGAATTTTAGAAACTCCCCTCGAACCCCTATTTCTGTACAAATATTACATTTACAATTACAATTCTACAATTGCGAATTCTTTTTCTCCCCATTGTGAAGCAGTATCTGGATTCCTGTAACTAATGATCCCTTGCTAAACTAAAAGCTCACCCCTCCCTCAATATTTATGTACAGCTCTATATACATACAGTGGCTCCCAAAAGTGTTTGCACACCGCGAAATTTTGTAGTAAAACCAAAATAATGCAAAACTGAATTCGAATATTAAGTCCAATTTCTTTTCACACTATTCCTATGCCATTCTGAATAAAACCCAGTAGTATTTTTTCAAAATATTGCCAGATTTTATTTTTGAAATTTGTCAAAAAACGAAGAGAAAGAGAAAAAATACGCCACAAAAGTCATAATACACTGAAATATTTTCGAATAAATTCATGATTAAAATTATCATATGTGGGTTTTTTATTATTTTTGCATTGTAATGACACTGTAAAGTCATTTGCCGTTAATTTTTCGTCTATTTATTCCCTAATATTCTGTTTATTTTAAAGTGGCAGGTATGCGTAGAAAACAACAAACACAATTCGAAATTTGATTTTTTTCCCCTCATAGTAGCCATAAATTGGTTTGAAATGTCTCTAAATTAGGTAATTTATACCATTCTATAGTGAAGTGCTTGATAAAATGCTTTAAAGACAAGAATTGTATTGAAAACAAGGTAAGAAAAGGTCAACTGGCAAAGTTAACAATGCGTGATCAGAGGTTTACAGTTATAAAAATTATGAAAAATACACATTAGTGCTGAAAAAGTTTCTGCACAGTATTATGAAACATTTTACGTTTAATTTTCACCTAAAATTGTTCTCCAAGTTCTCTGATTAGCTAGATTAAATGGGACCTTTTCCTGCAGAAATTTTCTTGTTTGTGCGAAAAACAGTAAGCTTACGCTTTCCGTCGTAATATCAATGATAAATAAGCTCAAAACGTTTTGGAACAACGTCTTACTTATAGATGAAAATAAATTCAACATTTTGGGTTAAATTGTTGTATAATTGTAAATAGAAGAAAAAAAATGAGGAATTTAATCTTAAAGAGGATATCACATGAGAGAAATTACAGGACATCGCAACCGCAATAGCAACCGTAACGCTATACGGAACTGGTTTTTCTACTCACTTCCACAAACGATTGCTCCAAAATTCTCATGTGCTATGGAAATTTGCAGTTGCTCGTATAGGGGCAAACTTTTTCCTCCGCTAGAAAAAAATTGCCTTTAATTCTGAGCAAGTTACGAAGGAACCAATCTGGGTGCTGGGATTTGGTGACGTCAGGCAGCGTCACTGTAAAATACATTTGCAATCGTGGCGACAGAAATGTGGGGATTCCTTTTTATTGTTCTATTTATTTTATGTTTCAAAAATTTTCAGTTACACTTTAAAAAACGGATGAGCGACATTTAATCTTTGGTTTTGCATCTGATTTTGAATTTAAATTGCTACTTATATGTTAGTTAACATCAGTGCGAATTTTATGCATTTCTTAATTTATATTGGTGTTTTTCGTTTCATTAGATTTTTGAAAATTGTTTTGCACAAATGTTACAATGGGGTCGTTTCTAAAATTTTAAACGTATTTTTTTCTGAAAGAGCATGTTTAAAAACATAGGATCTGACCATTTTTTAAATAATTTGTTTTTGTTTAATATTTTTAAAAAATTACTTAAATCGTGGCGCTTTCATTGTTTACATTTCTGTCGTGCGACGTCACGAATGATGAAATGCCATTCGTGTTGACATTCACAGAGCAAAATATTTAATTCACATCTTTACTCACGTGTATTTGTAACGTCATCAAGTCCGCGCTTTGTTTGAAAAATCGGACATTTAAAAAAATTAATTAAAAAATAACGGTTGGGAAAATGAAAGTATTTTTGGGTCCAAGTTATTTTTTTTTTTGCTTATTCTATCAATTTCAGTGATAAAAGTACTACTTTTGACTGGAGGAAGCCACCCCATTCTGATACTTGAACAATTACAGTAAATTTTTTCCTTGAAAAAGTTACGTGAAAATTCCTTTTTAAAAATCATAGCATTGAAGCTGTACTTTTCTTTTTTAATTCAAACTGATGGGTACATACAGTATGTACCATTTGAAAATACTTAAAATGTAGGAGAATGTGAGGCAAAGTGAAATGGTGAAATATTTACTCTACTTTTAGCTCCACCTATTTAGTAATATTTTGACTGTGTAGTAACACATGTACTCTATTCCAGTCAAGAAAAATAATCCCTCTGAAAATCAAAGAATATGATAATACAAAGAATTTTTTAAAAATGATATGCACATTGTAATATTTTGTTGAGATGTCAAAAATTATGTTTGGCATTATTAAATTATAAAGTTATTTTTATTAACATTTGAAATATTGATTGAGACGTACTAATATTCAATGCAGTGTTAATTTGCTCAGTATTAAGCTTATTTGTATTATAAATGCTTGTATAGCTTGTATAAATGCGCATCATCGTTTCATTACATTTTTTTAAAGCGTCACTTTATTTTTAAATGTCTGGAACTATTTTAATAAACTCGGCCACAGATTTTCCTGTGTGCAATATGTATCTAGTGGCGTTATATTTGTGTAAGTTAAAGTGTTAGCACATCTCCAATATATTTATGAACTCGAAATTTAAAAAAATAATTATGAAAGGCCTATTGATCAGAGTTTGCTGGCTTTTTTTTATTTATTTGTCATGGTTGTTTTTAGCTATGAATTTAGGTATAATTTGTTAGAATTAAAATTTCTTCTTACCTGTCAATAAGTGACTAATAATTCCTATCTAAAATTAAGATTTAATTTAGTAGTTATGGGAAAAAATAAGCCTAGAGAAGTCATATATTCTGTATGTCTTCTTTAAATGTAACAAGAGTATCACTTTAAATCAAACATTCAATTAATAGTAATAAAAGTTTTCTGTTTTTCTGAAATTTTCACCATAAGTTCTACAAATTAATGTTAAAACTCAAATATGAATTTAACAGGAGGAGCTTTGGTGACTGCATGAAATAATAATTGATGCTCTGGCTCTGAAATCATTGCCTTGATCATTTCCCTTTTTTTTTTTTTTTTTTGCCATCTTTTCACAAATCCACATACAATTAAAGCTGCAAGAGCTGCATTAAGTATTCGATTACTAATTTCATCCATAAATGTCGAATTAACGCGATGCAGCGTGATAACCAAATGCGGAATTGACGAAAAGCGATGAACAAGCGCAAGCACATGGATGTACGCTAAAAAATGGTAGCCCCCGTTGTGAGCAAATCGAGCAACCGTCCGAGCAACCGGCAGTAACCCTGTAGGCAACTTCCCGCCCGAAAAACCAGTTCCAGATAGCGTTGACGGTTCCTATTGCGGTTGCGATGTCCCGTAATTTCTCTCGTGTGATATCCCCTTAAGAACTTAGTTGGATCAGTTAATCAGGACGGTGAAGGTGTTCTAGTGTGAGAGTGCATTACAGCATCTTGGAAATTTACAGGACTTGGAAATTTGGAATTTTTTGATGAAATAATGAATCATGCTGTTCATTTAAAGATTTTGAAAAACAATTTTAAACTAATAGCCCAAAATTTGGTAATCGGAAACAACTTTCTTTTCATCAAGATAACGACAAGAAGCACACGTTTGCATTTGGTGCCTCAAAAATTGTCCTTATAAGCTTAGAAACATCTCCTCAATCGACAGATTTAAACTTAATGGAACATATTTGGAGATATCTGGTAGCTAGATTACGAAAATACACCGAAACGAAAAGCGAGCTAGAAACAGTAAGAATTGAAGTGCGGCTGAACACTTACTCAGAAATTGCACAAAAAAAGAAAGAAAAAACAATGAAATCTATTCCCAGACGTTTAAAAGCTGTTATTGATACTGCATGATATTCTACTAAATAATAACTTTGTAAAATGTTGGATTATTTACTAATTTTTTGACATTTTTTCAAAGTGTACAAAGACTTATGCGAAATAAAATTTCCGGCAATTTTTGGTTTTTGATTTTTTAAAAATTATGTTTTAATGTTTTATTAAAAATTTTTGTGTAGTTTTGTTAAAAATAGATCACAGATCTTATAATAAAATACCTATTCCGAAATATCAATTCTAACCAATGGATAATGGCCTATTTCATTGAAAGTCGTAGGTGTACGAACACTTTTGGGAGCCACTGTATGTGTGTGTGTATTTGTTTGAAAAAAAATTGTGGGGCCAACAAAATCGAAAAAGTGTTTGACTAATATAAGTTAATATGATTTTTAGTAGGGGGGGGCCAAAATCATATTTGCTGGGGGGCCGAAAATTTGAAGTTATGCTACTGGTTCAGACAGATAAAATGAGGAAATATCCTATTGTGTGAAAGCATACTGAACTTACCTCCACATATCCTGCAGGGAAGAGACCTCTTTCTCCTCGACTGTTGACTCCTTCCCACCAGCCTTCTCCGACATCCTGGAATATGAAACATGTGTCATGAGACAATGAATGATATCTCACTCTACATCAAGTTCAAAACTCTGTACTTCAGAGTCAGATTGACGTAACTCCAAAAATTGAGATTTTCTGTTTATTAGTGCTTTGTATGTAGATGCCTACTCTGCAAAGTTCAAAAATTGAGATTTTCCGTTTCTTAGGGCCTTGCATGTAGATGCCTATTCCACATCGAGCAATGTGAACGTAATTCTTAAAAAATTTTTTTTTTCAATTTCGTACCAGGGTTAAAAGAACACATGTCTCATCCTTTGCATGCACTAGAAAAAGTTTTTCCTCTCTCCTGCAAAATTACCATAATGTGATTTTACGTCCTTCTGGCTCTGAAGTACAGAACTATCCTTTTTATGTAGCTTTTTGTGCCTCAAAAAGATGCTGTTTGACTAGT
>NW_026558046.1:0-49402 GCF_026930045.1 Uloborus diversus | reverse complement strand
TGTTAATTTAACGCCATAGAATGAATAAATGTTGCCATCAGTGATTGCTAAAAGTTTTGTTTTTGGAAATTAATGAGAAACATATAAATGCACCGCTGGACAAAATTATAAACTCACTTTTTTTTCATTTTTTCAATCATAATTTAACTCAGTTAAAAAACTTTTTGTTCCAGTAAAGATAAATAACTGACTAAATAGTCCTAAATTCAGTATAACTCATAAACTTTATGAAATAAATAATTTAATCATAAAAATCTCAACTTTAATATCTTTATAATACATGAAACCTGGACAAAAGTATCAATTCACAAAAGTAAGAAACTCTGAAGTTTGGTAGAATTTTATTCAAATACTTAATCACTAGCAAAAATACCCGGCGTTGCCTGGGTTAGCAATAATTATGAGAAACAATCGTTACACTGTTAAAACTACAGGTTGCGTTTGGCACCTTTCAGGGGTGAAACGCTTGTTCACCAGCGACACCCAATATGGAGCCGGAATGGCACCTCTTACAAGGGCGAAAAATGGGCACCTTTTAAAAGACAGGCAGTGCGGGGGAAAAGAAGGAACCTTCGGAGAGAAAAATGGCACCCTCACTGATTTCTACAGTAGATCCTCTTCTCCCTCCCCTCTATTGTGTGCGTTTTTGAATATTATTGTGTTCTATTTATTGTTTGGGTTTATGATAGACAAAGTCTTGGTACTTTTTTCACATTGAATTCATTTTGGATTAAAACTTGTCATTTAAGGCATTTGATCACATTTCAGACTTTCCAACATAATATAGAAGTGTTCATGACTCAATTCCTCTATCTGAGTTCTAACTCTCATAAAAACCCATTGGATTGCTCATTAGACATTTACTATAACATGATACTAAAAAATAAGAGTGTAGGCATTTATGGATAATTTACAAGCACAGCCAAAAATATTCAGTTATATTACAATCACGGAAAAATCAAATCGTTTCATAAAATGCAGGCGTTCAAAATATTTTAATCAAGAGTAACATATTGATACGTATTATATCGATTATATAGTTCGACATTTGAATATCCTATTTGAACATAAAAGTAATCTAAAAAAGCACTTTTTTTTCTTTGTTAAATAGAAACTTTTTTGACATTAAAAATCAAAACAAATGTTTAGCATCCTACATAATGAAAAGCATTGGAAACAGAAATTAGAGAGAAAAAAAAATAAACGCGTCTATACACTGCATTCGGTTTTCGAAATAACACCAACGAAATATTTTCACGTAATGAGTCATGGCATGAAACACACAGAGAGATTTCTTTTCAAAGTTTTTTTTTTCTTTGCTACGTCTACGCAAATATTTTATTGAGAAGATAAAGATATTTAGTGTATCTGCTGTAGCCGTTAGTTACATCATTGAATTTTCATCCCGGTTACTTATTAATTATTTCGTATTGCTAACAATAAACAATTTTGGGGAAAATCCGTGAGACCGCAGACGTGACAAGCAATGAACACCATATATTAATACACGTGATAAAAAAAGCCATACATCACTATGTTAAAACGGTTAACTATAAACAATAAGCTGTACTCAGTTTACTTTGTTGAAACACAACTCTGAAAACACTAAAAGCCTGTTGGAAAGCCTTAAATGTTATACCATGATTAAATGCCTGTACTTACGCAAGGTTTTGAAGGTTTGTCCCAGAAATGTGGAATTTTAATCCAATATAATTGTCTATTCAATGTGAAAGTTTAATGTACCAACAACTACGTTGCAGCATCGTCGTCCGCCATTAAAGTGGCTGAATTGAACTTATGCCGGAGTGCACAGCGCATGTGCGAGCGAGGCACCTTTGCGGAGGAAAAGAGTCGCTACACTGTTAAAACTACAGGTTGCGTTTGGCACCTGTCAAGGGTGAAACGCTTGTTCACCAGCGACACCCGATAGAGAGCCGAAATTGCACTCTTAGCAAGGGTGAAAAACTGGCTCCCTTCACTCAACGTGCACCGTAGGTGAAAAGATGGTACCCTAGGTGAGAAAAATGGCACCTTTATTGCTTCCCTATAGGGATTCCCCCTCCCCCCCCGTGTTGTGTGCGTTTTTGAATACAATTGTGTTTTATTTATTTTGATTTATATATACGAAGGCATTTGATCACATTTCAACTTTCGAACATAGTTTAGAAGTGTTCATGACTTTAATTTGTCTGTTCGTGCACTAACTTTCTTATATTCACACTTGAATTGCTCAGTAATTAATATGTTGTTGACAATTTTTACTATAATCCGTACCGAAAATGAACAGGGAAGGTATTTATTAATCATTTGCCGGAACAACCAGAAACATTAGGTAACATTAGATTAGAATCATAAAAAAATAAAAGCGCTTCATAAACGTTTAAAATTTTAATCGAGCGTAACTTATCAATACTTATTATAAGATTCGATATTTGAGTATCCTTATGCGTACAAGATAAATACCAATTTAAAAGCCCTTCTTTCCAATGTCAAGTTTTCCGTCAGATTAAAAATAAAAACGAGTAGATAACTACATTCGCTTCATGCAATAACGCCTGAGAAAGATACGTTAACCAAAACACGATGTGAAACTCATAAGTCAAACGCTGAGTGATAGATTTCTTTTCACGCAGTTTTTTTTTTTTTCTCTGCTTTTGCCTCTCTGTTCGTTTCCATTACGTAGTTATTTCATTGAGAAGAAATAGACATTGGTATATAGGCTGTTTACATCGATGCATTTTTATTCCGGAATTAGCAATTCAATTATCAGCTGATTTAAACGTTTTTATTTTTAATGTTGTTGTTGTTCAAGATAGTACTGATAGATAGTTTTAGGTAACAGTTTTGCAGGATATAAATAGCAAGATATTAATTACTTACTAAGGTAAACGGAACAATAAGCAGTTGTCAACATACTTTAATCACTTTAAATATGTTCGAAAGCTCTAAGAGTTACAATATGATCAAATGCCTTTACTTACGCGAGATTTCGAAGATTAATCCACGAAATTTTCAGTTTTGTTCTCCATTCAATGTGAAATAAAATTCGTTGCAACTTCCTTCGTTCGCCATTCAAACTGAAGTTGTCGTTGGACGATAAGTCAGAGCGCATGCGCAAGGAGTCGCTCTCCTAGTGAATGGTCTTATAGCACTTTTGTTGACGTCGTTCACCCACTGAGGAACCAAAAGCACCTTAACGACATTTCCTAGCCTCTGTTTCACCCAGAGGTACCGTTTTTTCACCCTTGGGTGAAATTCTTTACCCCTGTGGCACTCCTGGTTTTAACAGTGTATTGGCTACTGCGTGAGCTGATGGTAGTAGCTAAAAATGGAAAAGTAGCTAAAGGATATCGGAACAATATTTCCTAGCCTCTGTTGCACCCTGTGGCTCCGTCTTTGCAGCCTACGGCAGATAATCGCACCCAGCTGGCACCTCTGATTATAACAGTGTACTTGCATTTGTTTTCTGTTTTAAGTGAAAGAACTTAAAACACCTTTTTGACGTGATTTAAAATCTAGCTTCTTCCTTACTCATAAAACTAAAGTAGCAGTAAGTAAAAAAAGCAAAATAGTATTCATTTAGAAACGAAAACACAAAATTTAAGCGTTTACAAATGTGAAGAATTTCCGAAATATGAAATTAAACTTCACATGTTTTAAAAGATTTATCAGTTAATACTTTTTTTTTTTTTTACATTGAGTCTTACCTTCTCTGTATGTCTATTGAAGAACGAACTGTTTAAAAAAAAATGTAGCCGCGCGCCCTTGATCCCCTTAAACTTGCTTTAGTTATTTTGAAAAATTTCAATTATTGTGGGTTCTTGGTGCGATTTAAAATATTACCGAATTTGCGGAAATCGTTTGGGGATACCTTGGATAATGCTCCCCCTCCTTACTTTGTAAAACGGTATGTTACTAATTTTTGTTAAAGAGATATTGTCGCCATATGCTAAAATACTTTTGGTCACCATAAAATGGCGCTAAACAATTTTATCCGTAATGTTTCCAAAATAAGTAGTAAAATTTGGCGTTGGTTTGAATTTGTGCCCAAAGTCACATTAATGGAAGTTTTTGTGCTGTTTATGGATTTGCCTAATTTAGTTGCTGGATTATTTTACAGTAAAAAAAGTTTTTAAAGATTTTTTGATTGGCGATATTTTGTTTACATTCTGAAAGCTGACAAACATTATTACATAGTCTTCGGCTTCAAAAACCGAGACAGTTGAAAAAACTGTCAAATGCATCCGCTACTGAAATCTTTCAACATAAATTTTTGCGAGGTTTCTGCTGTTAGATTGGATAATGATTAAGTGTCTAATCAGCACAAATAATTATAAAAAAAACCCAGTAATTACAATTGAAGTTCCGTTTAAATGAAAAATAATCAGCCAAATCTAGTTATTATTAGCCAATCTTGGGGGAAAAACGCTACTTTAAGATTTGACTTGAGAAAAGCCTCCAACAGTCAGACGAAACACAAAAATATTCAACAATTCTAGCTTTGAACTGGGAGTTGAGATGATGCACTAAAAAATGAATTGTATTGAGGAAAGCCTTCGAACATGGAACAAAAAAAGCCCATAACTCGTTTTTCATACAAATTAGAACTTTCTAACAGATGCCATCTTCAGCAGAAAAATAAGCGCTTTCGATAGACACATAATTTTAATATGTGCACGTATTTTTTAATCGTCATATTGGGGCATTTATGCGAAAATTTGGACAAATTAGAATAAAAAAGGAACTACCAATAGGATTTTTATCGAACTGGTCTACAAACCTCCCCAGTACCAAAAAGAACAAACGGTGAAATTTTCAGCCAAATCTGCCGGGTAGTTTCTGAGATCTTAGGGAACAAATTTACCAAAGTCCATTTTTATATATATAGATTTAATGTCCAAAAATGAACCAATGCTGAATTACAAAATTACAAACTTACAATACTGCATAAACACAATTATAAGCTAACAAAACTTTAATTTTTTTTTTTTTTTGAGTTTAATTAAGTTACATTTGCAATTACTTCAGTAAAACAAAAGCGTAGATTTAGGAAAATGTAATTTTGCTATTAACATGGATAAATTGAAAAAAAATCAATAGTTGAAATGTTTTAAAAATTAACACTGCATTAAATCTAGCCCCAAAGATTTTCAATCGGATTAAGATCCGGACTACGAGCTGGCCATTTGGTAACTTTGATACCCCAGCGCTTGAACCATTCTTTTCTACTTTTCGCTGTGTGTACACTCGCGTTATCTTACTAAAATAACCAGTTACCTCCAGGAATCAGATGAGCAAAAAGTAAGAGATGATCTTCCAGTATTAATTGGTAATCTTCAGCGTTCTATCTTCCATTAAGAAATGCCAATCCTGCTTTACCATGCTGAGAGAGTTATTTATCTTTACTGGAACAAAATTTTTTTTAACTGAATTAAATTATGATTGAAAAAATGAAAAAAAAAATGAGTTTATAATTTTGTCGAGCGATGCATTTATATGTTTCTTATAAATTTCCAAAAACAAAACTTTTAGCAATCACTGATGGCAACATTTATTCATTCTATGGCGTTAAATTAACATTTTTGAACGAAACTGTCTCGTAATCCTGGATTTTTTACCTTTGAGTTCATACTTATGTCCAGGTTTCACGTAATAATAAAATATTAAATTTGCAAATTTTCTAATTTTATGAATTTTTTAATTTAATTGATAAGATGTACTAATTTTAGAACTATTTCTTCAACTATTCATCTCTACTTCAATGAAAATAATTTAAACTGAGTCATGTTGTAATTGAAACAAAATTAAAAAAAATTGAGTCTATAATTTTGTCCACCACTGTATTGTTAGAAATTAAGTAAATTATTTTTAAAAAATATATATACGTCTTTAAAAATTGCCGATTTTTTCTATTTTTTCTCAACTTGAGGGCTCTTGTGCGAGTTCAATTTTTTAAAATGATTTTTTAAATTATTTTACCCATTATTATAATGCTCATGCGCAATTTTTCCGAGCTATTAGAAATTGATTAGGGGGGAAAAATGTTTTTCGACCCACCCTACTGTACAGTCATTTAAAGTTACAAAATCTACAAGTCAGGTATCTGATGATCTCTTAAACATCGTGGATCCGGTGATTCAAAGAAATGCAAACTTTGTCGTTTTTGAGAAATTGTCATTGATCATTGTAGTGATAGGCGAAATACAAGGAAATTTGACTGCACTACGGTGTACAGTAAAAGATTACTCATCTGGAAACGCTTCTATAGCTTTAAGAGAAATTCTTCCCCCAATATTAAAATTTGAAGCTTCGAACTATAACAGTTGAAGAGTTAATTGATTGACCAGCTTGTTTACTTACCTCCACTTCAGTGATGTTGACGAAGTGGAAAACAAGGATATTTTATCATTTCTGTTAACTATACACTTGCTTAAGTAAGCATTCTTAAAATTCCCATATTAAACTCTGGCAGTCAAAAGGATTGTGGAACTGGTCAGTGAATTTGCAGAAATTCATTTGAAGTTGTAAGACGTAGGAGATGGATCTATATGAAAAACTTTATGTTCGCCAACATCAATGACAAAACTGAGTCTATGTCCAACGTCAAGCCTTGATCGAAACAAAGAAACTTGTTTAAAATAATATCGTTATTGTGAATGCCAGTTACTTTACAGATATACAAGTCCTGTAAATAACTACTCTTCTTGGGAATTGTAGGGTGGAACACAAAGTGCAGCGACCTGCTTAAGGTGGATTCTGAATTGTTAATGCAATTAAATATACTTGCATTTCCAGCAAAGAACTGTATAATGCACATTTATTGTAAAAAAAAATTAAAATAGTGATCAAAAAGAAGAAATACTGCAATATTCAAAATAAGCTAAAAACATCAATTTTTGGTTAATTACACGTAACTTTGCGGTTAATGCTCGACCTAAAAACTTCAAAGGAACGTACATATTTTCAAAGATATATGAAAAGAGTATTAAAAGGAAGCATCTAAAAGGTTTTTGAACAAAAATTTTAAAAATTTGGATTTTTAAAGAAATATTTGAAAATTGTTAATTTTTTACCTTTTTTTTTTCTTTGCTGCCAATGCGCGATCTGAAGACATTGATTTTTTTTTAATTATTTTTCCCATGCTTAGGATGACAATACACAACTTTTTTTTTTTTTTTGCTATTAGAAGTTGCTTCTCGAAAATATCCTTTTTTCAGCCCACCCTACTCCATCTTTCTTAATTTTTCATTCTTATTGCTTTTTAGACTTTTCAGTTGTAGAATAAATGCAGAAACATGGGCGAGACCAGAGGAAGCAGGGAAGAGCAACTGATCCTCCCTAGATTAGAGCATTTTTATTTTAGTTTTCGTTAATTGGTTTTAATAAGTCAAATTTGTACTCCTTATAAGAGAACTTCTTCCTCGTTTATATGAGCCGTATCTTCTCCATGTTGTAGTATTTCAATAGGAAGCGCGATAAATCGCTAAATGTTATTTACATTCTTCAAAAGAAAGTAGTCAAGGGAGCTATTTTTATTCGAGTAAAAGATAATTTTTTAAAGGGTTCATTTTTTCGATTGCTGATTTTGTGAAGGATCTGTTTTTGCTTTTGTGAAGGAACTGTTTTGAGACCTAGAAAGGAACTTACTTATTAATAAAACTCAATATGGAGCAAAATTTTCTGTTTTGTAAATATTGTCAGAAATTTCTATAACAAGCAAACAACATGCTAACATTAGTAAAAGATTTCATAGGGCAGTTTCATTATGATAGATTTCTTTATTTGCAAAAAGCACCTTACTTAAGACTTCAAATATGTTAGATTCTTAAATGAAAAATTATCATATAAGCGTTGTGCTACAATATGATTAAAGTGAAAAACCAACGTAAATAAAGCACAAATTTTGAAGAAAATACAGCATATAGCTATTTCAAGGCTACAATGGAGCCTCTTCAGCAGTGCAAAAAGCTCACCAACACACCGAAAGTCGCGAGAGAACTGACAACAACCAACATTGGTTGTTTCAAAATCTGTGCTTTATTTAAGTTGGTTCTTCACTTTAATCATGTTGGATTCTTGTTTTATTTCATGAAATTTATGAAGAATATAGATTCTACTAATATATAATGTGATAAAATTTTGATAGTTTCCAGAAACATTGATTAAATAATATTTTTCAGCTCAGTAACGGATGTAGCTTATGAGATACGTCCATTACTGCACGAAAATAGAAAAAAAATGGTACTCTTCGAAATTTAAATATTTTACATTAGAGTCTGTGTTCTTCATAAAGGTCATGCAATGAAACAAGAATCTGACCCTTTTGGAGGTTTTTTAGGGCGTTTTATGCAACAGTTGATACGTTTGTTACCGTGACATTGCCCTACATTGTAAGAGTTAAAAGACTTATATATAATAACTAAACAGAAGACTTTTCGGGGGTTATATTAAACAATGCTACCATTCCAAGAATACAGTGGAATCCGCTTAATAGGACCACCGGACCACCGGTTAATCGGACCAGCCACTTATTCGGACCAAATCTTAAAGAACCAAAACAAATCCCTAATATTATTCGCTTATTGGAACCAAAAATCCGCTTAATCGGACCAAGCGAGTTTCAAGTATGTCAACGCACTTAATAGTTAGTGCAATAAAAATTAATAATGGTTCCTTGTAACTTTCAATTAAATTCGGAAATATTTACAACAAAAAATATGGTTAACGAACTCCCCTTGCATGGCACTGTTCCAGCAGAGATCGAAATTTCAGTGAAATTTAAATTGCTTTAGTTCAGTTAGCAGGTAAAAGAAACGTAAATTTTTTCAAAACAAAAAATGTTTGATTGTAAAATACGTAATTTATATATATGTTTCATTGGAATTTCTAATGACCGATAAGTACTTTTTACCATTTATTTTTTCACTATCACATTTTTAGTTACTGTTGTTTATTGAACTGAAGCGATACTGACTGGAAGGAATAACTAAAACCGTATCGGTTTGAACACTTTGTTAAACGAGTGTAAAAATATTATTCTCTTTATTTTAATTTATTTTTTAATGGAAAAATTTCTTAAACAGCATTTTTTTAATACTCACCATACATATGGGGCTCACAATAATCATAAAGGCATTTATATGTTTTTTGTATAGCATGTTCGGTTAAGCTTCATCGGACCAGTTGGTTATTAGGACCAAAATGGCCCTGTTCCAATGTGGTCCTATTAACCGGAATCGACTGCGTATCAACTCTTTGTGGTAGAGTGGCTTTGTTTAAGTTCACCTAGCCTTAATTTTTCTTCTCCCCCCCCCACCCATCGACTGACACAGTGACTTCAATAATTTTCACTACATTTTTAGCCTGTCTCAGCTTCAGCTCAGTAATTTTGTTCTATGCCTCAAAGGGTTAATATAACATATAAGGACTTTTGTAAATCAAGCCTTTAGTAGAATATTTAGACTATGATACTGGTTGTAATAACTAAAAAATAAAAAAAAACAAGCAATTTCGTAATACTACAATATAAAATAATAGCACGCCTCCAAAAAGAAAGTCTGGCTAAATTAACTAGGGTCTGGTGGGGGAAAGTGGTCAATGAGGTAAAGTGGTCAGTCGTCAAATAAATGGCTATAGCTTGGAAATAAATGTTCGAATGAATGTGAAAATTTTATTATAGAGTAGGGTAGTTAGAAACTACATTTTGAGTACAAAATTTTACAACTGGCAAAATGTTATTCGGTAAAAAAAATATTTTCTGTCAATATGAAAAGCTTTTAAATCTAAAGACCTCTTTTAACTTCCTTGGGAAATTTTGTTTGTTAGAATTATGAACAGATTGACTGCATAGGAAGCTTCCTACATGTCTCAAGAACTCTTACTCATTAGCAGTTAGCTGAATCTATTTTAGATAATTTTTTAGAACAATTTTAGTAAGATGGGGTAAAGTGGTCATAATATTAGGCTTAACAAGTATTGTTCTTCTAATGTCACTTAATCATTAAGTATAAGGCAGATATAAATTAAATATTAATTTCACTTAATATGTATTGTTTTTTCAGTAAATGGTGTTAAATATACGAATATAGGCGTAAGTATACGCATATACTCGTGTAGGCACGTATATAGACGTATTCACATAAATGCACCAATAAATACATATATGGGTATCTGCAAGTATTTTTAATCTATACAGATATACATTCGGCTATAACGTATATACTCGTTTGTATATATAAACACTTATATACTCAGGTAGACACTCATATACGCGTACGTACTCGAGTAGACACTTACATACAAGCACATGATATACAAGTATACAGGGTGAGTTTAAACTTTTAAGCAAATTATTAAAAGGTGTTAGAGGGGAAGATAAGAAGTAAGAATCACATAAGGAAACAAACACAATACTGACGCGCTACATGCACGCAAAGCCAGAAACTGATGGATGCAAAACTGGTCAAAAATTTATTACACAAAGACAATTTTACACAACATCTTAGGTTTCAAGAAAATTTTAAAGCGATTGATGCAATTTGCGGCCTGCAGCTGTGATATATGTGCGTCACAGTCACAAAGCACGCTGTGTTACAATAAAGAGACTTTTGAAAAACTTTCATCAGCCGATGCGCCTTTGTTGCGATGCTTGTATTAGAGCTACAGGCCGTAACTTTTAACAACTGCTCTAAATATCTAAATATTTCTTAAAAACTAAAATCTTGGGCAAAATCATCTTTGTGTAACAAATTGGTGATTTGTTTTGCATCCATCAGTTTCTGGCATTGTGTGCATGTAGCGCGTCAGCGAACGTAAGTTCCTTATAATTCTTTGCTTCTTATCCTCCCCTCTCACATCCCTTAGATTTTTGCCCAAGAGCTTGTTTTCACTCTGTAGGCACACATGTATATAAGCTTGTATACTCGTGCATACATACATGTACTTATGTATACACGTAAATGTACGTATATACGTCTATACAGGTATATAATCATGTTTGCACGTATACATACGTATACGCGTGCTTCACAATGTGAGTAGACACGTACCCCCAAACATACACTGGATGTATCCACGAATTAACTCGTGTATATCCGTTTGTGTATGTACACTTATATATGCGTGTATACGTCTACTGTACACGTATATACTCATGTATGCACGTATATACTCAAGATACAAGTGCATACACTCATATGATGTTCGTTTACACACATATACCCGTACATACACGTGACACGTATATACTCGTGTATACACGCATACACTCCTGTAGCTAATCACGTATACATGCTTATATACACGTATATGCTTGAGTAGGCACGTGCATGCATGTATCTGATGCATACAGGTATCTACTCATATATGAACGTGCTTACTAATGTTTACACGACACGTATATACTCGTGTATACTCACATATGATTGTGCATATACTTGTAACTATAAAAATAAGCGAAATATACAAATATTAGGGTTGTTTATAATGGTTTTGCATCTATTTTTAACTATGACCACTTTACCCCATGCTATGACCACTTTCCCCCACCCCATGGGGTAAAGTGGTCATAAATACAAAGGGAAAAGAGAGTGTTATAATGCTACTTAAATCAATAATTATTTTCCTAAAACTCAATGTACCGTGTTCTTTAATAACGCAATGTAAAATAAAAACAAACTAAGTTTAAGTGTTTAAAGAATTTATTGTATTTATTATTCACCTAAGTTGAAAACCTACGATTTTATGACCACTTTACCCCACCAGACCCTATATTTTTTTATTGTAAATAGTTATTCTTTCAAAAAAAAATTTACATTACAGAACTACACATCTATGTCTAATCCATCATTTGAAAATAAGCTTGAGATAATTACAGCTGGGTGGGTTTTTTTCGAATGACTCATCAATATGTAATATTTAGCAAAGTAACTCAAACTTGTAGTCGAGATATTAAACACTGAGTAATTTTTCGGTCTAAGATGCTGTGTACATGCGCGAAAGCTTCTTCATGCATTCAAAGACATTATAACATAAAAGGAAAATTTCAACTAAGGTATGGATTCTTCTTTAATGACAGTAATTCATAATGGCTTGCTTTCTCAGTGTTTTTGGCAAACACTGTGTAACGATTTATTTGTGCATATAAAGTATTGAGTTTAAAAATTTAAAAAAAAAATGGAGATACAATTTCTTAATGAGTTGAAATTTCTATTATTGATTGAAAAGTGAAAATTCTTCCAACTATTTAAACACCTGCTACTATTTCTTCGCATGTTTTCAAACTGAAAGAAATGGCAAGATATATCCATCTGTCTTTATGTTTACCAATTTTTGATCTGGATAACGCAACGTTTGCTGCTGTTTTTGCAAAGTATTCTAAGCTTCTCTGCTCCACTGCGAAGTGTAACATCTTCTGTAGTTCACTTTTCGCTGAAACTGCTTCTTTATAAGAACTCATTTTAGCACTTTCTAGCAAAATTTTGGGAAAAGATAGCTTAAAATTTGTTGAAAAAGCTTTAACACATTTAGAAAATGACATGATATTGTAAAAAATTGCACGTTTAATTGTTACTTCATTTCTAGAAATATTATCAGGATAATATTTAGAACTGAGAAGTTTATTTCTCTGTTTCTGTTGAATAAAAGGTATTGCAGTGCTTAAAATAGATTGTTGTAAATCATTGGCAATCATTACAGCTTGCGGAATTAGTCGATTTTGAACCATGAAATGCTCATTACATAAAAAATTTGAAGTTGTTATTGCAATAGCGCTTGCTATTTCCTGTGGAGAAACTTTTATCGCTGTTTTGGAAAACAGTTCGTTATATGATTGCGCTAGTGCTTTTTTGTAAGGAAGTTTTGTTGCTCTCATGACAGCTTCAGCCATTTCATTCAAATAAGGAAGAACTTCATTCAGAGTAGTAAATTCGTTTATGAAATTGAGCGTATTTGAAGATAAAAGATTATATTCAAGAGTTTTGCAAAAGGTATTGCACAAAGTATTTCCCTTCTTTTGTTGGACAACATTGATATTAGTGTCAAATATCGACTTTTGTAAAGTATTAGCAATCATTACAGCTTGAGGAATTAGTCGATTCTGAACTACAAAATGCTCATCACATAAAAAATTTGAAGTTGCTGTTGCAATAGCGTTTACTATTTCCCGCGGAAAATTTTTTATCGTTGTTTTGGAAAATAGTTTATTATATGATTGCACTAGTGTGTTTTTGTGAGAAAGTTTCGTTATTTTCGTGACAGCTTCAGCCATTTCATTAAAATAAGGAAGAACTTCATTCAAAGTAGTAAAATCGTTTACGAAATTGAACGTATTTGAAGACAAAAGATTATATTCAAGAGTTTTGCAAAAGGTATTGCACAAAGTATTTCCCTTCTTTTCTTGAATAAAATTGATATTAATGTTAAATATTGACTTTTGTAAAGTATTAGCAATCATTACAGCTTGAGGAATTATTCGATTTTGAACTACAAAATGCTCATCACATAAAAAATTTGAAGTTGCTGTAGCAATAGCGTTTACTATTTCCTGTGGAGAAATTTTTATCGTTTTTTTGGTAAACAGTTTATTATACGATTGCGCCAACATGTTTTTGTGAGGAAGTTTTGTCATTTTTACGACTGCTTCAGCCATTTTATTAAAATAAGATAAAATTTCATTGATAGTAGTACTTTCGTTTATGAAACTGAATGTATTGGAAGATAAAAGATTATATTCGAGAGTTTTGCAAAAAGTATTGCGCAAAGTATTTCCTCTCTTCTGTTGAATAAAATGAATTTTTGTGCTTAAAACCGATTTTCGTAAAGCATTAGCAATGGTTACAGCTTGAGGAATTAGTCGATTTTGAACTACAAAGTTCTCATTGGATAAAAAATTTGAAGTTGCTGTTGCAATAGTGTTTGCTATTTTCTGCGGAGAAATTTTTATAGTAATGGCAAACAGTTTGTTATATGATTGCGCTAGCGTGTTTTTGTGGGACAGTTTTGTTATTTTTACGACTGCGTCAGCCATTTCACTGAAATAAGGCAAAAGTTCATTGAGAGTAGCCAATCCGTTTATGAAACTGAATATATTGGAAGATAAAAGATTATACTCAAGTGCTTTGGAAAAATTATTGTTGAAAGTATTTCCTTTCTTCTGTGAGCCTTTTGTGATTTCTTCAGCATTTAAAATTGAATACCCATGCATCTTGTAACATTTTGCATATACCATTTTATTTTGAAGCATAGAGCTGACTAGCGCAGCTTGTATGGACAATCTTGACTCTGAAATGGTCTTCCCTCTCAACAAATAATGAGCTATGGCAGATGCAACAATTTCCGTATATTTATATGATCTTAACATTATTTCAGGATTATGGAAGATGTTAACTATGACCTCCTCCAAAGAATTTGTTACATCGGGGGCAATTTTTAGGAATGTCAAGACACAATGGGTCAATTTTACCATCGATTCATATGACTTTCGCAATGTTTTTGATGATTTAGAAAAAAATAAATTTGAAGACAATAAATTGTAGAGCAAATAATTTTTTAATTTATGTTCCATTGAAATGTCATCAGTTGTGAGTGACATATTTCGGGACTTTGCTGTGATGCCTTTAAAAACCGTTCTAAAAACAGTGCTAATAAATGCCGCTTCAGTGATAATTCGATGGCGTTTCACTAATTCATTCTTTACAAAAAAATCTGCAACAACTGATGAAAGTTCGTATAAGCATTGATGTAATAGTGATTTGTCCGTAATTCCCAGCAATGCAATTTTAATTTGCCTACGTAAGAGTTTTGTTTCAGGAGGATTTATTTTATACTTTAAAATTATTGATTTTGAAAATCCTTTAGAAAAATCCTGTACTAAAAATCCGTTCATTTCTGACATATTATTCACATTTACACTTGATAATAAATCGTACAGTATTGATTTTCGTAATTTCAAAAAAACTAAAAATCCAATACTTGGAGACTCATACGATGAGAGTACTTTATTTTTGACCTGTGAAACGTATGCTGACACGATACCATCAGTAAGTGCTTTGGCAATGGTCGCCGCAAATGATATCTTCTGAAAATCAAAATTTGCATTTTGTTTAATAATACTTTTGGTTTCTGACACAATTTCAACGATACATTCTTCATAATCCATAGTTTTGTTCATAGAAACAAGTATTTCGCTATAGGAACTGAATAGTGCAAGCATAGAATCAAATTTCAATTGTAATACTCTACCTACACATTTCGCCATTTCTTTAGCGTATACGTTTGTATCGCTAAAACATGTTTGAAGTAGTAAATATTTTGTTACGAACTTTGATGATTCTAGGCATAGTTTAAGATTTTCTTCAAATATTGAATACACAGTATTATTTTTGAGAAATAGTTCATGTTCTGTTGTTGTTATTTTTATAGAAAATTTAGGATTAAAAAATCTTAGTAACTTCTTTGTCACTTCATCAGTGTTTATGTGATTGATTTGGATAATTTCTAACACATTTGAAACTGATGAAAGAGCGGAATTGATCGCGTTAGACACAATAAAGGCTTTTGATATCATGTTTGGCTGCACATTTTTCACTTCGATCAACACTTTTACGGTTGATACCATTAAGACTGTAAAGAAAGAATTTTTGTTAAAACAATTTCCACATCCATGTAAGTGATTGTAATATGACTTAAGAAGGACTGTTTTTAGCATTTGCATCCTAAGTGAGCAGCTGATTTTTTGAGCAATAACATAAATATAAGCTTTAAAAATTTGTTTTAATGTTAAATAGTTTCAAAAACACTTTAGAAGACCAAAGATTGTACGTTAACATTTTTTGAAAACTCTGAATTCTTCTCTTGGTTTTGGTTTTAATCAATGTTTTACATATCATTCGAAACACTAAATTTCCCTGCTGTTTCCAAAAAAATGGCATGAGAAATTCTTTCAAAGCTGTAGCAGTTTGTATCGAAAACATTTTTGCGTAGACAGAACAAGATTTATTGCTTTCATGCAGTGTTTCGATTCCTGTTTTATATAAACTCATGTTATTTTTTCCCGCTGCTTTTAAGAAATGTCGCATGCGAGGGATTCTTGTCGCAATCGCTAGTGCATATTTATGAGCATTTTTCTCTGAAGTATATTGATTGAATGTTGAGCAGAAAATCTTCCCTCGCTTTAAAAAGTTATGCAAATATTTCGCAAACTTCCTTGCTATTCCCTGCATTTTTTGAGGAACATATTTTCCTTCTTGAATTTCAGTTAAACGGCATGAGCATCGAGAAAGTCCGATGCGAAAAGCTCTTAGTATTTTACTTCTCCCCTTTGGATACTTAAACAAATTAAAACATGTTTGCTGGAGGGTACGAACAGTGAATTTAGAAAATAATTTTGCATAAGCACTAGAAGAAGAATTTTTGAAAATTAATGACGGGATATCCTTGTATAACCTTATATACCTTCTTCCGATGCAATTCTTACCTGTTGTGTCATCGATTGCCGAAAACAATAAAGGTAAACATTCTAAAACGACTTCCATCGTTAAATTCTTTTGAAAAATTTCTGTGAAATAATTTGACGATAATAAGTTTTTAAACAATAACTTGTCAGGCATAAATGGCTCTAAAGTAGTCTCTTTATGTGAAGTCTCTGAAGTAGAGCTATTGAAAGCATGATCTTGCCAACCGATTGAATCTCTTTCTGAATGTCCAATTCTTGAAAAGTTAATTATTGCAGCAAATATAGCATCATTTATAGCATTTGACAGCAATTCAGCTTGAAAAGTTAAATTTCCCGAATCTAACGTTGAATGATTTGACAGCATATTCACTACAGCTAATGACATTTTATCGGCATATTTTAATGGATCATTGTCTACACATAAAAACTGCGAAAAGAAATTGTAGTCTTGGAAAAATTTTAAAGCCTTGTTTACTGATAATCGCGAGACATTTGCAATGCTTTGTGACAGAGAGATTAGAAAATCGAACTGAGCTACATGACTTAATTTACGCAAAATACCTGAAGTGAATGCTTTTGATTTCCATAAGTTGTAAAACAAGGATTGTGAAAATAAATTCTTGATATTCATATTTTCATCATTTTTTGATGGTGTTGCTTCCGTCTGTAAGACACTTTTGCTTTCAAAAGACTGCGAGATAGCCGAAAGTAGTGGATGATCATGGACTGGTGACACATGATCCTGACGGGAATAATCTTGAAGAGGAATATCTGCTGAAGAAATCGACCGTGATGGTATCATTAAACTACTAACATTAGCAAAAACATTTGAAGTACTAAGCATTACTGGCTTTGAAATGGAATTTATGTACGGGACTGTACTTTCATTTATTCTTTGAGTAGATTGGTTTGATTTTAATGCATATATTGAAGAACAAATTAATAATGCATAAGATAGTCCAATAGATAGTCCGACTTTTGATGATACATCACTATTCATTTCATCATGCAATGGCAATGTAGAATAATATATAAATTTATTCAACGTCTTTTTATCATCATCTCGTAATGCTAATGATTTTAGAATACCTTTTTTCAAAGCTATTTTTATATCTTTTCGTAAAGGAACTTTTTCAGCTACACAGTTTGAAATATTATTCACAAGGTTTTGATCTTTTAAGTTTAACTTTAGCATGAAAAAAATCTTCTTAAAAGACTTTGAAGAATTGATATTATAAAACAACAGTTTTTGAACATTTAATAAGTTGTTTCTCGTTTGTTCTTTTGTTCTTTTCTTTTGATTTCTCTTGTAATCATATTTAGATAGTATGTCAATAGTAGCTTGGGCTGAGGCTAAAGCCAATGGAGTTACTGAAGCCTGATTAATCATATATCTTTCAAGAAGAACTTTGAATGTCGTAGAACTTAAAAATCTCGCATAGTCTTTTGAACTGCGTGGGTATTTTTCTTGAAATATTTTGTAATAAGCTAACGCATAAGCTAAATTACCAATGTGTCTAAATTCTGTAACATTAGCCATAGCAGTTGCAATAATTTCGGCTTGCTCAAGTGCTTTAACTAAAGGAACACCGTCGTAAAATGTGTCATTAAAAATTTGTGAAGATAAAAGCGCATTTTGAAATGCAGAACTAAACCTGTCTTCAAAATTGACAGTGAAATTCGCAGTATGTATTTGATCACTACTTTTCTGTGCAATAAAATTTTTAACTAAATGATTTCCAGTAGATTCATATGGATATTGAGAAGGTAATCCAGATAACATTGCGTGGGAAATTGAACTTACTAGCAAACTGACCCTTTTCCATGTTATGGGACTATAGGTATCTATCAACTTAGCAATTTCGTAAGCAAATACAGCAGCATACGTTTGAGATGATGTTTTGCCTTTTACTTCATATAATGCTTTGACAAAAGCAATAGAAATTGCTGACTCTGGTACAAAAGGAAATTTTTTAATGAGAGCTTCGGAAATTGAAAATGCATAAGCAGCAGCTATCTCACGAGCCGTTGTGTTTCTAAAAGAAAGCTTAAATGATTCAGAACTTAAGAGTTTATGACATAACAACTCGCCTAATATAAAAACGTTACCTTTTTCATGATCTAGTCCGTATTCCATGCAGTAGTCATCTTTGCTGCCTTCGAGTGCTAAAGCAGAGAGTATTGTTTGTAGGACGATTTCGGAAAGTTTATCTGCATTCATTTCATCGATGATTCCATGACTATACAACATCCACATCACTTGTGTTGCTAAAAATTTGGAAAATTCTTCAGAGTTTGAAGTTTCGTTTAGTAGGTTCAAGTTATTTTCAAATACTTCAAGGAAAGAAAGTTCAGCTAGTTCATCATACGCTAGGCTTTTCTCTAACACATCCATTACCTCAAAAAAATATCTAGCAGCTTTATCACGAGGAAACCCGCTGTAAAAAACTGATGTAAAGTTCTTGCACGATCGAAGTTTGTAGTTCATTATGCTAACAAATATTTTCTGATTTTCCAAAGTATTTAATCTTTCTGTTCTGTTTGTCTTGGGTTTCGTAAATTTCTCCCAGTCAATATATTTTTCAATGATTGGTGGATCTAAAACGCCTTTTAAGGTATTAGATTTGTTGAAAATTATTTTTTCTGGCAGTCCATGTATCATAGCATTAGCCGCAGCCTTGCAGTAATTGTCAGTATTTGCTTCCATTAGCAATTCATGCTGGGAGAATAGTTTGGCTATTTCATTTGAAAACCGGAAACAATAGTCTGTTGTGGAGGGACTTTTGTCAAGCGATGAAAGAGCTTTTTCAAATGCGAAAGAAAAATCTGTTTCACTGATATTTAAATACCCTAATGAACGAAACATTTCTTTTGCCATAGAATACGCATACGCTGACGCAACAGGATGAGGAAGACCATTGTAGAAAGCGTTTTTGAAAGTATCTGATGACATCAGTTGTTTCTGTAATGCCTCTGAAAAATCTGATACTAAATCAAATTTCGATTTACTACTTTGTTTTCTTTCTTTCAGATTACTTGGCCTTTTACTCTTCACATCCACGTTAGTAATTTTTTTCTCTACATTTGTTAATGTCGCGTGCTGCTGGCTTGAAACAGCAAGAGCTTTAGAAATAGCGGAAGCTTGATAAAGAAAACTTTGTACTTTTTCATTATTTTTAAGGTCATTAGTTTTAGGTAAAACAGTTGATGTAGTAAAATCAGTGCTCAGGTTCGGAACATTATCATGTTCGCAATGTACTTCATTGTTAAATATCAAACCCCGAATTATAGCATTCGCTGTTGATGTTGCAACGGTACTTAGTTTGTCATGTTTTAAGAAATCATATGTTATAACAAGGTCGGTAATTTTTTGAGACAAAATCTTCGCATACTCTGAAGCAATATCATTTTTATTCAATGGGATGACTGTAGGTTTCAATGAATCCTCAACTACTTTTTCACCCAGACTTGAAAAAGGCAACTGTTTAGACAATGACTTTGATATTAGTAATGTATATATACCAATACACGACGGAGGTAAACTGTCGAGCATTATCTTTTTAAATATACCTGATGATATAAGGTTATAATGTAACAGACTTGTAAACGTATTTTTAGTGAGAGAAGAATCATTTTCCGTTGCTTTATTTTGCAAAGAATCTTCCAAACTTGGAACCTTTTTGTGGTCAATTTGCTGCTTACCATTTACTCTTGCCACTGAAAATACTTCGTTCGTAGCATTCTGATTTTCATTTGCAATCAAAAAACTTAGATTTAAATTTCTTTTTGTCACAGAATGTAAGTTGGTTTTCGAGTTATAGTTGCAGTTCATTAATCCATCCATAAAAGAGATAGCTATTTTATCTGACAGTGAAAAAAAGTTATTTCTTTTTAACAATCCTTTTTTGCTCATTAAAAATGATAAATATGTTGAAAAAGTTCGTGAAATCTGAACGCTTTTCCGCAATCTAAGTGAACGAATTTCATTTAAAACTTCAAAAATTTCTGAGAAAAGTACTGATTTAAGATCTTGAATTTCCGTAATATTTTGGGCTACAGCCTTAGCACAAGTAGAGATTGTGTAGGAAGCATTTCTAAAGCTTAAAACAAAATGTTCTGATTGAAGAAGATTCTTATTTAATTTTTGAGCAAAATCAAGCACCTCATAATATGAAATATCGTCATCAAAAGATAATTGTAAATCATTAGTTGGTTGTTTTGCACATTGTAGCGAAAATTCGTGCGATTCAAACCTATCGAGCTGCAATTCATTAATGAGATTAACTTTTTCAGAATTACAATAATGAAGACCATCATTAACGTCTTGATTGTCTGTATTCAACTGTTCCTTTTTCATATTTTCTATTATCTTAGCTAAAATTCCAGATGAAACTTGCTTTAGCGCAAAGACGTTGGTTAATATTCCTTTCGTATTTAATACTTTAGCAAGTAAAGAAGAAATTGTTCGGGAAAAATGCTCAGTTGATACTGATAACTTGACTAATAATTTGCTATTATATACGTTACAAATTGTCTCTTTCAGTAATTTCACGTCATCGCAAAATGAACTTAGAATTTTCAAAATGTTTTTCATTTTTATTTTAGGACTTTTACTTAGAAGCTCGGAAAATATTTCCGAATCGTTCAGAGTTTGGACCATGTGCAAGGAGAAAATTATTTCATTTGATTTGAAAAAGTTGCTTAATGTAACACTCTCAAGCATGTTTTTTCCTTCACCTGAGACATATGGTGAAAAATTACTTGTATCAGCATCATTTTTAACGAATAAGTGAGAATGAAAAAGTGCATCTGATAATATGGCAATAAAACGATCTGATAAAAAAGATATTAACTCATTTGTATTCATACCATCGTTGAAAAGATGAATTTTTACTCCCTTCGTAAGCTCTACAGAAAACATCAATGCATATTTTACGGAATCAAATTCTAATCCAACCAATAATGCTGTTTCCACTAAGGAATTAAGTATATCTGATTTATTCTTATTCATAAATATTTCTTCATTTTCATACTTTTCGATTAAGTCCATGATACATCTTATTGCAACATTCATAGAGAGTCCATCGTTAAACAGTAAAGAGAAAAGCTTTGATGAGACAAGGGTGCTTTGCAAACATTGTATGAAATCTTCAATCTTAAGCTTCATTTGAATAGAGGTATATTTTGCATAAGTATCATCCCATCCACTATTTGCTTCTACATGAGGCAGCGAATCAGATCGTTCATCAGTGATTTTATCATCCACAGTTCTTTCAGGTGTAAAGTCAGTTGATTCAATAGTGTCATTAATAACTGGTGCAGTAGTGAACTGGTTCGGTAGAAAGGATTTCTGTTTGTCGTGCTCACACGTCTTATTTTCTTGTAGCAGGACCGCAGCTTTTTCTGGTAAATCATAGATACCAGAAGCAGATGGTAATCCTCTGAAGGCTTGAAACATGTCTAGAAACAGTTGACTGCAATTTTTTTCATTGCATTCTCCTTGGATTTCCAACATATTGCTTAAAACTAAGGATTCAGTAATTGAGGATGCTAAAATCGCCCGATGTTGATGTATTTCTTTTATTCCACATCTTTGAAAGTCTGATGAAACATTGCACATTGAAAATATAAGAGATGTAATGCTATTAACTCTGTTTGGGAAACTTTGAACATACTTGAAATGACTTCGAAAAGAGAGGATAAAGTTGGATCTAAAGTTTAGCAGAATAGTTTCATCACTGGAATTGTCACAAATCGCTCTTCGTATGATCAAAAACATTGAAACCAGAACAACAATTTTTAGCTTCATAATTTTCGAATTCACATATGAGAAAACTTGTTAAATGTCAAAGAACATATATATCAGCAGTGTGATGCAAACAAGTGTTTGAAAGAAGGCAACTCTATTTGTATTTCAAGGAATGCTTGCTCTTGAAGTGATTCAAGGAATGCTCTTGAAATGATTCAAGGAATGCTCTTGAAATGATTCAAGGAATGCTCTTGAAATGATTGAAGGAATGCTCTTGAAATGATTCAAGGAATTGCTCTTGAGGTGACAACGAGCATATTACTAACTACACATCTTGAAAGCATCAGAATATTTTTTATTTACCCATAACTGAAGTGAAATTTGAGAAAAACACCATTTATTCCTTGGAAAGCTTTACTTTACCTATTTAGTGCGTCATCAAAAAGACACAAAGCAGCTATGAAATCTTCCGTTATTCATACTGAGACATCTATTTGAGCAGATGTTAATCTTTGAAGGAAATACAAAATCCTACTTGAAAAATCTCATTCTTAAAAATGAAGCTGTAAAATTAACAAATCCGTAATCAAAATCAATACTGATATGGAAAATCATTTCTATAATAACACTGCGGTTTTTAAAAAAAAAAAATGTATCGATCTAACAAGCATTTCATTGCATTTAAAACTTCTTTTTAAAAAATTCTGAATGAGAAAATACCTCGATTACATCACAAGAGTTTACATTTTATACAGAACCATGCAAGAGCGGTGTTCAGATTGTTGTTTTTAATCAACTAATCTTTATTCAGATTTAATATTTTGTGTATGAGCGTGGGGCATAGAACAGACTTAGGTTTTTGTAATCCCTAAGTCACGACGCAACGAAGTAACTGTCTTATCTTGAACTTGTTCAGCTGTTAAAGTGATTGTGTCGTCTCTCCAGCGGGCTTTCATTCGACTTATTCAAACAGTTGCTGACTATTTTGATCTATACATTTGATGCATAAATTTTAAATCCGCAGGCAGAGTCGCATTAAGTTCTTTAACGTCTTGTGCGTTAATTTTGCTTGCCTAATTTCGATAACAAACATTATTTTTAAAGATATCCCTGAAACTTTTAAGAGACACAACCGTCTATAACCACACATCGCTCACCAGCGACATCTGAAAGAAAAAAAAAGAAAAAATTATTATTGTGCAAAATCAAGGTTTTACGTAACGCACGCTTTTAGCTTATTTGTTCCCAAATACTGCAATAGATGCAAAACATGATGTTGTATTTACTTCTTGGGTCTTGTAATCTAAATAAATAATGTACACGGTCAAAACTGTTTATTTCAAAAACCTCCCTATGTCAAAAATTCTCAATTGACCGGCATTTTAAGCACGAACTCAATGTATATATTTCTTGTTTATCTCAGATGAATTTTCCTAAAAACCTCTGTCTCGAGTTCTGGCTACATTGTCTTAACCAACTGTCTTTATCACTAGTAGAATTTAAGGACGAAAAGCATTTTTTTTATAAAATCAGTAGTCATGTAATCCTTCAATTCATCTGATACATGTAACCCAGGGAAAACTGTATGAACAAGGATACAAGTTTTCTAGAAATTTCATCCACTCAAAAACTGGGTGGAGGGGGGGGGGGACATTGTTGAACAGTGAAAATGTTCCTGAGTTTTACTTTCGAGTCATTGAGAACAGTTACTTTTTGTGTTCGCTGGGGCCCTTCTAATCTATACATATAATAAAACAAGATGTTTGTGTGTGTGTGTGTGTGTGTGTTTGTGGCGCGCATCCTGGGAAAACGGTAAGGCCTAGAAAGATGAAATTTGGTACACAGGTGCAGTTTTTGCTGAAAATGTGCACCTCGGGCTTCGATTTTTGATATTTTAATTAGAAAATAAGTTATTTAATGTTTTATGTTATTTTTAGCACTTTTTAGTACTTTTGACCTCACAGATCCCGAACCAAACGCGCCAGACGGATATTTTTTGTACTATTGTGTAGGAAATTTAATTTTAAATATGATGAATGAAAAAATTTTGAAGATAGAGCAATTTTTGTATTTTTTATAGATTTTTGAAAAAACCTTTATTTTACATTTTTTTCTGGGTTTAGTTTTTTTCAAAACCTATCCTGCGACAAGTATTGAACCCTCAATTCTAAAATTTTAGTGGGTAATAGTAAAAACATTCCGCCCCCTTCAGAAGAAAAAAGTTTTAAAAAATACGCAATAATTTTTTTTTACAATTTTTTTAATGGCAGAACACAACGCGAGCTGTTTGCTTGCCGGCTGAGTTCCGAGCTTACCTCATCACGTGATCCAACTGAAATCGTTTGCCTTCTCTTCACCTTTTTTTTTTTTTTTTTTTTGCAAGCGCTACTTTTGAACACTACGGGGAACATAGAGCCTTTATTTTTGAGGGCTATTTTGATTAAATAAAAAAAGCCCGCGATTTTTTGCATGATCTTTGTTTCTGTTACGAATTGGCGGTTAGGTTAGGTAGATACAGAGATAGATAGAGGTTGAGTGGACAAAAAATGCTTTTGTTTTCGAATTAATACTTATATAAATAAAAAAAGATTGTACTGTCAGGAGGTAGATATGCGCAGATCGTATAGATTGATAGATAGACAAATATAGAGTTCGATATAGCAGATGGACAGCAAGAAAGAGGCATGCCCGTCATTTAAGGAATTTCAACGGGGTGTCAGTGCCCCCCCCCCCACACACAACATGACTTTGAAAAAACAATGCTTTCACATAAAAGTGGAAGTGCTTTTTGCTATTTTTCGACAAAATTTGCATGAAGAGTACGTCGTTTGTATCTCCCCCTCCTTTAAAAATATTCCAAACGACGGAACTGGAGATAGATCTAGAAAATATTTTATTCAAACTGCTAATGATATACATATAGATTGATTGATACCGCCATGAAATTTGTTTAAGCAGCCGCCGAAGGCGGCAACATCGGTGTAAAAAGGCGAATGATAATATTGAGAAAAAAGAGAAAAACATTGATTAATACCGTCGCTAAATTGTCTAAGCAGCCGCCGAAGGCGGCAACTCTGGCGCAAAAAGGCGAATGGCGTAAAAAGGCGGACCAGCTGGTCGCCGCAGGCGGCTAGTGTTTATAATATTTTGATTAAGGAAAAGTAAAACTCTCAGCATTTTTGAATGACAATCATTAAAAGATAGTTTTCGTCCTTGAAGGTGTGCATAAACTTGCTATCAATGTAATCAATAAAATTCGTAAAGCGTGCAATCACAACATGTCATACTGTAAAATATTCCGCTATACCAATGCAAAAGATTCTATTAAGCAGTGGTATAGCTAACATGGGTGACGGTGACACCCGGGGCGGTAATTTGTGGTGTCCCCCCTCCCTACAAATTAAAAAAAAAACAACAGAAGGCTTTAATGTTGTATGAAAGCATGAAATTTACTCAATTTTCAGAAACAACTACATTTGTGTTAGTACGAAATTGTAAGTGGGTTAATGTATAAAAGACGAATCAAAACTTTGAACGTTTTTTGTATAACTGAGGGTGAGGAGGGTCCGAGGTTCCCCCCCCCCCCCGGGAAATTTTCAAATTTGTAGTCTTAATAATAAATTTTAGCTTTATATTTTTCGAAAACTTGCAATTCCACTTAGGGTGTCACCCCTCAGACGTTTGACAACCGGGGCGGACCGCCCCCCTCGCCCTCCGTAGTGACGCCACTGTATTAAGTCTTTGATTTTGTAAAAACTACTTATTTTTATAACTTTTGTCAAAACCTTGTATCTCGAAATCTTCGTATCTCGAATTTTTTTCTGTCCCATGATATTAGAGTTTTTTAAAACGAATAATAGTTCCTCGGGAAATATTTTCCGTTAAGAACTCAATGTTTCTACCTAACTTGTTCTAAATAAGAACAAAAGAAATGTTCGAATTTAGTACCTGAAAAAAACAAACAGCAATCAAATTACACGAATGAAGTTTAGACACCAGTTCTCTTCAACTCAGTTTTCGTACACATGCTAATATTGCCGCAGAGTACAATCTGACTGACGATCACAGTGGCTCAATCGGCAGAGCGCAAAGCTTCGAGCCCATCAGACCCCGAATGGAACTCTGTTGATAACCCACAGCTGTACTGAGTAGGGCCGTTTCCATGGACACTTTCGACCCCGGAAAAAACCTGCTTTTCACCGCATTCCGGTTATTAGCGGGTTTTATGTGGAATCTTTTTACTCCTGATAGCTTCTGGGAGGTCATTCCAAGCATTTTCTACTTTCGAGTTCGAAACGTTACGTCAGAGCCGATCACGTGACGAGAAATCTCGCAAAGTGGAATTCTGAGGTAAAAAAATTCTTAATGCGATGTGGCGATGAGTCCAAGTTCCAGCCGCGATGGGGGAGGAAGAGTTTTTCGCCGGTTTTGGCGGCGCGGGGGGAGGGGAGGAGGCACGTGATTTCTTCCAACCAATGGTCTTTAGGCGCAGATACTTTTTGTTTTGCTCCATCCGTGCAAGATAAGGCGCGAATTTTGACGATTGGCACGCTAATGGCTCATACTTCAAAGAATACGTTTTACGTTGCAAAGAATCACATCGAAATAATTTTAGATTTTCCAGAAGCAAATCCAGAATTCATAAAAATAAATTCACCGAAAATTTTACAAAATAGTACACAAAGGAAAAATGAGCCGAGGGCTAAAGGTAAGTCATATTTTATGCTTACGAGTATTTCAGTATTACAGTGTCTAAAACAAAAATTGAAGAGGGGAAAAAAGCCAATACATATATGAGAAAAAAAAATAACCGTACATTTTGTTGATTTATAATATAAAACCATCTATAATAGTAAGAACGTCTTGTATGAAATATATTTTTCCCGATAAACTATAATCAAAATAATGATAATAATAATAACTTTAGAAAAAATCATGATATCAAAAAAAAAAAAAAAAATCTTAACTGTCATAAATGCAGACGAAGAAATATTAATAGTCCGTAATCGGGGATTGTATATTATGTTGTTGTCGTGTTTCGTGTCGAATGCGAAAGGTTTAGCTGCATCCAAAAGTCTTGATGAAAAAAATCTGGTAATTCAAATTGAATATAAAACACTAAATGCAGGGGGGGGGGGGCTAGGTTATGGCGCTGACTGCGCTATTGAAATTTTTAGGGGATGGTGGTGGTGTTTTGAGGGGTATTTGTTTATTAGGGTGGGCTCTTGCTTTTGTAGGGGGGAGTCTTTGCGATATTTGGGGGGAGGGGCACCCCTGCAACATGTAAAAGGTTTGTTGGGCTAATTGAGCTTTTGGGGATGAGAGCAGTCATAACAGAGTATACAATCTTTCATATTAGGATTGGTAATGTAAAAACCAACCTTTCCCCCCGCTCAGTTGTAACTTGTAATTATAGCAACAATCTCAGTATCAAAGACATATTCCAGTTTTTTTCTCTTTTTCTTTAAAATTATAATTTAATAAGCATATGCTTAAATAAAAAGTTTTATTTCTTCATTATTCCTTATTTATTTATCCATTTTTTCTAAATATTGTTTTCCAAGACCCAATCTTAAGATATCTTCAAAACAGTACTTTTTTAGATTTCCTTTTCAAAACAAGCAACTTGTAACTATGATTACATAATTTCATCTTTATCTTCAAGATTAAAAAGTCAAAACAGCAATCTTGGTTATAAGAGCAGTTTAAAATGAATAAATACTCTGCTTCTGCAAATGTATATTGAAAAATATTCGTAAAGGGAGTAATATTTTTTAATCATCGTTTCACTTAAGCTGATAAAGAACTTTAAACGTTCAACCCAAAGGAAAGATTCTAAATTGAAGAAGAAATGAAAAAAGGAGCAATCGGGGGCGAAATGGAAAATCAAATTTTGGAAACAATTTCCCAGAAATTACCAGGCTTTGTACTTTTTTGTAATTAGTTAATCAATATCAAATTTCAATAAAGAAAAAAAAAATTTCTTACAAATTAAATTCAATTGAAATTGAATAATGACAGTAGGTAACAAATAAAGAATTTAGGGGAAAAAAGGGGGAGGAGGATTTTACAGCAAGAGAAGACAGAAAAAAAAAATTTACATTCGTCAGTGGTGTACCTAGCATGGGTGACAGACGGGGCGGTAATTTGTGATGTCACCGCCCCCCCCCCCCCTTAAACCGCAAAAATAAGGGGGATTGTATATTCTGTGTAAAACTTGAATTTCATACAATTTTTCAGAAACAAATAGTACTATTTGTGAAACAACTAAATTTTAAGTGGGGATAATGGTACAAAAGACAAATAAAAGAATTATGAACGCAGTTTTTCATATAATTTGCCCTAGACCGCATTTTGTGCAGGCCGTCAAGCGCGGTCAAAAATCAATAAAGGGGAGTAGATAAATTCATCGCTCCTTAATTTTTTTCAAATGCATTATTTCTTGAAAATGGAAAGTCCCCCGATCCCCCCCCCCCCCCCCGCCCAACGTATTTCCTAAGTGATGGATTTGGTTAAAAGAAAATGAAAATCCAGGGAAATAAACAACCTTAGGCCGAGAATGCACTTTTTTTAATTCATAAACCTGACATCTTTTGCATTGAAAAAGGAGCTCTTAATGTCTCCAAAACACGTGTCTGCAATTTAATTCGGATATTTGTGTATTATAATGTTGTGAAAGTGGATTTAAGTCTTTTAAGCATTGAAAAACTTGGTTGTAAAGCGAGAGAATCGTTGCATATTCATACCTATTTTATGTTTGCAGTTATAACTCTCCCCCCCCCCCTCTCTACCCCCCCTGCACCATTTTTGGGGTTGGCCCCCATCCTAATTCGTTTTCTTCGTACCAATACCATACCTTTTAGAAAAACCAACTCCCGTAGTTTTATTACGAAAATTTCACCGAAAACCACTTTGCCCCCCCCCCCCACCCCACCCCTTCTTCCCTGCAAAATGTGTTTTGCAAAACTCCCGTTTTAGTGTCACAAAAATTGAACGGAAAACCACTTGCCCCTCAGTGCCAATTATATGACCCCCCCCCCCCCCTTTTCCCTGCACCATTTTCAGGGTTGGCAATATCCTAATTCGTTTTCCTCGTGCCAATACCTTTCAGAAAAACCAACTCCCGTAATTTTTATCAAAAAAATTCCACTAAAAACCATTTGCACCCCCCCCCCCCTCTGCACCATGTTCGGTGTTCGCAACATTCAAATTAGTTTTTCTCTGAAATGTATTGGCAAGCGGAAAACTAACCTCCCGTTTTTGCGGCACGACAAAATGGAACGGAAAAACCACTCTTCCTGTACAGTTACCCCTTGCCCCCTGCACCATTTTCGGCGCCGGCAAAATCCTAATTCCTTATTTGTTATCCTCCTGCCAATAAATACCTGTTAGAAAACTTACTCCCGCAATAAATTGAATAGAAAACCACTTGCCCCCCCCCCGGGGCAGTTTTAACCCCCCCCCCTCCCCCTTCCTGAACCATTTCCAAAATTGGCATCATCCAAATTCGTTTTCCTCGATCCAATACCTTTCAGAAAAACAAACTCCCGTAATTGTATCACAAAAATCGCATAATCTCACCTACTTCGGGGCAGTCGAGATTTCGCTCGCAAGTAAAGGCGCGAAAAGTCACTTTTTCCCCTTCTTTTGGAGCTTAGAATACGAACTTGCGAGATTTATACTGCGAGACTGCGATTTTCCTTAAAGCGCCATCTAGTGAGACGATCAGAACTAATCTCGCAAGGTGAATTTCGAGCTTGGAATAAGCACCCTGGAGTGAAAGCGGTGTTTTTACGCGAAACAAGTTCGTCTACTAGCCGCTAAGAATGCTGGATAAAAACCGCTTTCTCTGGTATAATGGGAGAACCTCTTTTTACATGGAAACGGGGCATTTTTCAATCGGTTTTTTTGCGGAGCCAGAGCGGGGATTTACCGGGTCGAAAAGTAAGTTGTGAACGCGGCTAATGATCGCCTCACCACCTCAACACACGGACAACGAGCTGGGATTTTTCATCACACAAAAGCAACTAGGTCACTTCCGTCACATAAAAAAGCTGACGGATCAGAATTTCAAAGCCCTCACATAAAAAGTTTCACTTGAAAAAAAAAAAAACTTTAAATAATAGGTGCACGACCATTCGATTTCGATCTAAAATCACCAGCTTCGCAGGTTTTTTTTTTTTTTTCCTTTTTTACCGTATAGCTTGGCTTTAGAGGGTCTATGTAGAAAGCATTAATATCAAGTACAGATAATATTGCTGTAATCTATAGATATTTTCTGTAACATCAATACACAATATTATTCATAGATTTATATTCTTCATTTGATCTACAAAAATATTTATTGACCAAATGTAATCAATACAAGATATTCATGGCCAGTAGAAATATACTCTAATTAAGGCGTATGCAGGCCCTTATTTTGGCAAAGCAAATGGGACATTTACTCTATGTCCCCGCTGTTAGAGAAAACAACCCAAAATTGTTGTAAAAGACAGCTTACGAGTTATGTACAATATTCTGTTTCCTTAAAGAAACTGACTTATATCGAATTAGTTTGTCGTTCACAATGTTTTTGGTGGACAAAATTTTGAAATTTAATTGCTCTGCAACCATGTAAGGGAAAAGAGGGCTCATGTGGACACGGAGACCATGTGAACATGGTATGTTTCACTAAGATAACTTCAAGCAAAAAATCTTGAAAAAAATTTACAAGTAATGGCAATACAAATAGTTTTATTTCTTTGCCAAACTTTTACAACAATGAGCTATTTCATGTTTCTGTGGTGGCAACTTTTTTGTTTTAGCAGGTGTTGTATGCAATTTTATCAATGTCTTTTTCTCGTGAAAACATATTTTAAACAATCTATTAAGTCAAACTTAACTATCGCAAAACATTATATGAACGTTCAAGTAAATTTATGACAATGTTTATTTTTTTTAAATCAAATTAAGAATTCTTCTTTTTTGCAACTTAGTTCTAGGTAGGATGATGGATGCACTTGTGAACGCAACATCAAGTGGCACATGTGAAAAATTCCCATATCCCCTCCACAATATTCAATATTAATGTAGGATATTATAAGTGGTAAAAAATGTGTAAATATTTATACGAATAATTATTATTTTTCTTTAATACGTTGTTAATTTATCGTTAATTGCTATTATTATTCTTTAAATATTTATTTATTTATTACATTATTTTTTATTGTTTTGTTACTAAGTAGTTGGTCAGTAATTTAGTGTTACATAATACTTAAAGGAAATAAAAAGACACCAAATATTTCCATTTAGTTAAAAACTGAAGTTTAAAATCATTTTAAACGAGAAACATTTTATTTATACGAGTAATTATTATTTTTCTGTAATAAGTTGTTAATTTATCGTTAATTGCTATTATTATTCTTAAATATTTATTTATTTATTATATTATTTTTTATTGTTTTGTTACTAAGTAGTTGGTCAGTAATTTAGTGTTACATAATACTTAAAGGAAGTAAAAAGACACCAAATATTTCCATTTAATTAAAAACTGAAGTTTAAAATCATTTTAAAATACATTATAAAACTCTGTATGAAGCTCTGTATATTGCTTTTAGCTATATATATAACAATAACCTTTACATAATAAAAAGTTATTTGTACTATGTAGTCTTATTCGTTTTTTCATGTCTATTCAGTAATCAGAACAGGCTACGAGACTTTAAAGTTTGACAGTGAGCAGGCATATATTTGGGGGAAAATATTTTTTTAGGGACACAATTACTTTATACTTTAAAATGGCTCAGTATAGGATGCAAACCCTTCAACCTATTCGTTGTATACACATACGTTTCATATTAAACAGTTTTTCTTTAAAATATGATGTTTGTCTCCATTTTAAAATCGTGTTCATATGTGCCCCTGGCCTGGTTACAAGTACCCTCCTATAGGAGTACATGTGCACAATTGAAGACATTTTTTAAAAATACAATAAAGTAAAGAAATATTTTCTTTTTTAGTCTCAAAAAATTCCATGACACACACACACACACACACACACACAAAGGACTATTCAAGCATGAGGACATTTTTGCACTGAGAAATTTATAATATTTTTTGTAAAAGAAAATAAAGTAATGAACTTGTTCACATAAGCTCCCCTTTCCCCAACTACTATTAACTTGTATTGTTAAATCTGATGTCGATACAATACGGACGAATCTTTTTGCCGTACGAGGGATGATATTAACGGCAGAATAGTGCCAGAAAGGCAAAAATAAATGTTCGAAACTGCTATTTATTTCAACAAGCACATTTTGACTGTACTGAAAGTACTCAAGTTCAAGAATGTTCAATGTTATTGATGCGGAACAATTTTTATTTATTTATTAATATTATCATTGTTATTTCTTTTTTGGAATTGAATTGAATAAAATATTTTTTTCATTATCAAAAAGTTCATTGATTTGTGCTCAAGCTTTCTTTTTTCTAAGTCATAACCGCTTAGCGAGTTTTTTTTTAAATTACAACTTCAAAAATAGGTTTTCTACCTGTAGATTCTAGGTAGGTTCAAAAATAGGTAGTTCAAAAATAGGTTTTCTACCTGTAGTCAGTTCTTAAGTTACTTTTATTTGAAAGTTTACGATTTCATTATAATTAGATCGTTATAATTATAATTATTCTTAATCAACTATTTATTAGTTAATTAAAATTTAATTAAGTAATACTATGTGAGTAGGGGAATAATGAGAGTTCTGCACCAGGAGGCGGTGTTGCGGTGTTAACACCGCCTCCCCCTCCCACTCTTCCTCCCACCGCCTCCTCCACTTCCTCCCCACCCCCTCCCGACCTTGGGGTTGACCCTCCCCACGACCGGGGCCGCCGCGAGAACCCGTAGAAGGTGACGAGGGTTTTTCCCGCGTTTTAGATATTTTTCCCGCGTTTTCGGACTTAGAATATTTTGAACTTGTTGTCATGGTATCCACAAAGTTTTTACTTTTTGGATGGCAACACTTGTTTGAGTTTCGGTTTTGGAATGGCAACACTTGTTGTCATGACAACCAGAGTTTTTAGTTTTCGGTTGGCAACACTTGTTGCTATGTTTTAACTTATGCTATGTTTAACGTCGGTGGCGCCATCTATTGAGATATTTCCGGACTTTGAATATTTCTGCGAATTTAATTATTTTTATTTTTACAGAGTGTCGCTGCTGGGAATCGAACACCCAAACTTTAAGTTAGCAAAAACGTATGCTAACCACTATGCTATATTTTTCATTACTCTTTCAGTCTTAATGTGAATCTGTACCATGACAACGAATATTACAATTAAATTAATTTTAAAACCATCAGTTAATTCACTCTTTAGTACTAATCATGGCATATCATTAACTGAATTTCAGCTCATAATTGAAACTATCATCATTATTATTATTTTTCATAATAACAAAGTTTTCACTTAAGTAAAGATTTATTTAAATACAACCCATTCGAGATTTTAGATTTGGTTCAATGCTTTGTGGACTTGAAATATATTTTAAACTTTGATTTTCTTTTTCATGCATTTCAAACTTTATCATTTTTATTTTTTCTAACTTGTTAAATTTTCTTAACTAATTTCATTTTTCTTTGTCAAATTTACAAATATTTTTTCTAACTTGTAAAAATTTCGAAGAAATAATTTTCTTAACTAATTTTTTTTTTTGACTTTCATACAACAAAATATTTTTTCTTACTTGTTAAATTTTCAAAGAAATAATTAACTTAAATATTCTTTCACACATTTTGAACTTTAACGTTTTTTCCTGCCATTTAGCACTTTGATTTTTTTTTTTCACTATTTTAGCGTTTTTCAATTATTTTCAGTCTTTAACTATTTTCTTAACTTTTTAGTCTTTAACTAATTTCAAGCATTTCAGACATAGATTATTTTTTCGTGATTTCGATTTTTTTTAGTATATTTTAGAGTTTGATCATTTTCTCGCTTGTTTTTACTTTATCGTTTTTTTTTTCCCGATATTTTTAAACTTAGAAATTTTTCACAAGTAGTGACAGGAATCGAACCTTCAAATTTTTTCAAAACGTTATCATGTCTTCAATTTTTGCAATCATGTCAAACTTGCAATCAATTTACTCGTAGTAGTAATTAACACTTATCATTAACAAATTTTCTCAGATTTTAAAAAAATCAACTTAATTAATTTTTTCCAGTAAGCAAATTGCGCACTCAAGTTACATTCCAACACTGCATATATCTTTCAAGAGTTTCATTGAATTTATCACATTCCATTTAATTAACTCTAATAATTACTTTTTCATTAATACTTAACTTAATCATTTTATCATACATTTATTCCAGTTACAAAATTATGCTTAAAAGTTATTTATTTTTCTAAGCACAAGAGATTTTAACATGTTCCTACTAAAATGCTTTTCACTCTAGTTTGAGTTTACTAAAATAGCAACTCATTTACGATTTAGATTCATTTAATCGTCTTTGATTCTTTTTTCATTGTTAATATTTTAAATTATCACATACGTTATTATTTTTATACATTTATCCATTTAATTTTCGAAAATCTACAATCAATTTACTTTTCGTATTAATTAACACTTATCACTATCAAATATTTTCATGAATTTTAAAAAATTATCTTCTTAAATAATTTTTTACTGTAACCAAATTTCCCACTCAAGTTATATTTTATCACTACATATGCTTTTCATGAGTTTCACTTAATTTATCGCATTTCATTTAATTAACTCTAATAATTATTTTTTATCATCGATATTTAAGTTAATCATATTTTCCTTACTTTATTTTTTTTTTTTTTCATGCAAACACTCTTGATGGAATAAAACAAAATTTTCAACTTTCATGAATTAAATCCCCTCTGAATATTTTATTTTACTTTACCATACTTTACTATTTTACTTACTGCGTTTTACTATTTATCATTCATTACAGCTTTTCCAAAATATTACTTTACAACCAACCAATTTCATTAACAGAATTTTCATTACAATTTATAAATTTCACTTTTATTTAATTATTTTTACCTACGGTAAAATAAAACACATAACACAAAAATGTTAAACATCAATGAAGTACCCAAGAAATGTTAAAATTATAAGTCGAGTATCAAAACTTCATGTCAGCAAATTTTAAAAATAGACTTACCGAAAAATAACTTCTACTGAAATTCATTTCAAAACTTGGAATCAATTTACTCTTAGCATTAATAAACACTTATCATTAAGAAATTTTCAAGGATTTTAAAAATCAACTTATTTAATTTTTTTTCCAGTAAGCAAATTTCGCACTCAAGTTACATTTCATCACTTTATATGCTTTTCAAGAGTTTCATTTAATTTATCACATTTTATTTAATCAACTCTATTAATTTTTTTTTTGATTAGTATTTAACTTAGTCATTTTATCGCATAGTGTTTTACTTTATTATTTTTTTTTTCATACAAGCACTCTTGTTAGAATAAAACAAAATTTTCAACCTTCATGAATTAGAATCACTTTGGCTATTTCATTTTCCCAATAATATTTTACTTTAACAACTAATTTCTTTAACAAAATCGATATCATTTATTTTAGTCTTTATCCTTTTCGAACGATACATTCAAATGGACAGCTATACGTTAAATTAAGAAACTTAATCTAAATTTTTGACAAATTAAGTTATAGCTAAATACTGACTAAAATTAAGTACAAAAGACTAACCTTTTTGGGGTGAAATCCCTCAAGTACCAGCTATCGCGAAGTTATTTAAAAACAGTGAATGAAATTGTAATAAGTGGATTGTTAATTATAACTCAATCTCACAAAATTACAATTACATGCATGTTTTATTTGAAATCGCTGCATACGGCTGGCTGCCCATCGTCGATTTGCAGAACGCATGCCGTGATATCGCAAATCAACTCGGCTGTTGAAAGAAACTACCGTAATCCCACAGCACTTCGGATCGTCCACACACACACACACATCGAGGCGAATTGAGAAAATGACTTTATCAATATTGCTATCTACCCCTTTACCGATAACAGATAACAAACCCCACGTGCTAGTATTATTCACCACCTGGCCTACGTCTTTCAAGTGATGTCACTGTTTCTGACCAATTAAAATTAGTTCACGTTTCTCAAATATCAAGCATATAGATCGGCAATAGCCTGATGTCAGGTTTTCCAAACAAAATTTTAGATTTTAATTCGTAGTTTCGAATTAATTTCTTTTTCATTTCAAACTTATAAAAAAAAAAATTTCCAGCTTGTAAGAATATTTCTTTCAAAAACAGATTTTTGATTCAAAACAGTATTTTTTCAAACTTGTAATATTTTTCTACTTAGAAAATGAAATCAAAAATTTTTGTTTTCTTTAATCATATAAAATGTTTTTAAGAAATAATTTCTCAAACTTGTAATATTTTTCCACTAATTAAAAAAAAAATCAATTTTTTTTTTCAATCATATAAAAATAAATTTTTAATCTTACAACAGTAAATTTTTCCGCAAAAATATTTTTTTCAAATCAAAATAATAATAATATTTTTGTAACATATTGTTTTTTTTCCTTTCAATCTTTTTTTTTTTTTTCAAAAATTTTCAAACTTACAAAATAAAATTTTTTCAACTGAATCTTCAAACGAAATGCTTTAATTAAATTTAAAACTCAATATCACTTTACTCTTAGTATTAATAACCAATAGCACTTAACCATTTACTCTTTGCACTCTAAGTATTAATTAACACACACGCATTAGAAATAATAATAATAATGTTTAAGATACTTACAAATCATTTACTCAAGCTTTCAAATATCCATCTAGCATGTTATTGTTCATTCGTGTGAGGGAACTTGTAATAAAACTTTACTTATCAACCGAAATTATAAGCGAAAATATCGCATTTTTTAGCACTTAATATAATCCTACAATTAACAAATTGGTTTTAACTTTGAATTTAAGAAAAATAAAAACTATTACACACTTAGTAACATATCTATCGATGTATATTATTTCATGACAAATCACAAATAGGTGAGGATCTTTTATCGATCATGTGACCAACTAAGTTAAGAAAGAGCGTTCTTATCTCATATGAGAATTTATAAGTCTTTAATATTTCTCTTTAATGTAAGTGTATTGATACGTACGAGTTTGTGTATGTGAATATAACTGTGTATTGTTTTCAAACCATTGTCATGTTTAAGCTTTACGGTTCTAATTTTGACTTTCCACTTAGCATTATTTGAAGTCCTTCGCATGCATTAAACTATAGAAATATTACAAAAATTATATTTTCATTCAGTCTTAATTACAAAACCATACAATAAGATGAAGACAACACCGATAGTATAAAGATTACTTACAATAAAGTGCATAGAAAAAATATATGTAAGAGTGATTTCAAAGTATAATCCATCAACCATATTCAACAACTCAATCAAAACACAAGTCTCTTTTAAAATGATAAACACAATTTATTCACACACACAGTAAAAGACAATTAAAAAAACTTTCATCTTTAAGTAAAACTCTTCAAAACTTTCAAGCGTATTTTTAACATCGATTGCATCAAATAAATCAGACACATGACATTTTAAACATGGACTATCAACATTCAAAGTAACGAAGTCACGAGTCAAGTTTTCCCAATTAACATTAAAAAGAGCCCGTTCGAAAAAAAGTGTCGAACTTTCGACCCCTTGTTAATGATTCACATTCATGCACTCTCATGTAAAAAAATGAATCCATTTTTACAATCCACACATTCTTTTTTAGAAAGGTAGTTTATGTTGCATATGAGCTCATCAAATAGTCACTTACGTAGAGAATCAGCCAGTTTACGAACTTCTTGTGATGTATATGTGCTGATTTTATCACATCGACAATCACAGGGATATTTTTTCTCAATTTCCGAAAGGATGTACTCTTTTAGAGTATAAGTCATAAGTTTGTCTTTGACACTACATGAGATACAAGGGGATGCGTAGCACAATTTGTCAATCTGGCTTTCCAAAAGTAGAACTCTATCAGGCATCAACTGGAACACTTCTCGTTTCAGTTTGAACAATCTTTGCACACTAACACAGATGTTACCATTCGCACTCGACTCTCCTTTTTTATAACAAAAGCGAAATCACGGTCTTCGATTAATTTTTGATTTACATTTTTACATAGGCTTGAAATAAGTGATCTCCACACATCTGGTTCTAAGGAAATACCATCCATAGTTGGTCGAAAAATACCATCTTTCCCACACGTATATCTTCTAATATGCACGCGTGTACGTTTCCGAAAAGTATTCACCTAAAGTGAAAATACAATCATCCAAGTGTATCATATCATCAGGCTGTGGAGAAGCCTCAATGTTCATTTTCATGTTCGTTGCATCCCATCTGTTCATCTTCAGGCTTCAAAGTTTCAGAATGATTTTCACCAGCGTTAGTCATTCTTAACTCTCATAGGATTAGGAGTCACAATACTAAAACAACTTCCTGTGAACTTAAAAAATAAATCAAACTAGGTTTTAACACTAGCTGGTGAAGAAAAATCCTAAGTACATAGAATAAAATTTCACGATCTCTTTCAAAGCTCAGAATCACCCTGAAAATGATTCTCCAAACATCCACTATAAACCAATGAATATTCACTTTAACCAATGAGAAGTGTACATAAATCTCTTGCTACTGACGTCATAGAATATCACATGAACTTTTGAGCAGAATTGAGTTGTTTTACACAGTATTCAGATTTTTAGAAAATGCCAACACTTTGACTTCCAAATTCATCCTGACCTACTACGAGTAATTTTAAGATGGTAGCAGGGTTTCACATCACATCGAATGCCGATGACGGTTTCGCATCTCATGCAAATTGACATGATCAATTACACGTGATTGATCATGTCATGCGTGAGATGCGAAAACGTCATCGGCATTCGATGTGATGTGAAACCCTGCTACCATCTTAAAATTACTCGTAGTAGGTCAGGATGAATTTGGAAGTCAAAGTGTTGGCATTTTCTAAAAATCTGAATACTGTGTAAAACAACTCAATTCTGCTCAAAAGTTCATGTGATATTCTATGACGTCAGTAGCAAGAGATTTATGTACACTTCTCATTGGTTAAAGTGAATATTCATTGGTTTATAGTGGATGTTTGGAGAATCATTTTCAGGGTGATTCTGAGCTTTGAAAGAGATCGTGAAATTTTATTCTATGTACTTAGGATTTTTCTTCACCAGCTAGTGTTAAAACCTAGTTTGATTTATTTTTTAAGTTCACAGGAAGTTGTTTTAGTATTGTGACTCCTAATCCTATGAGAGTTAAGAATGACTAACGCTGGTGAAAATCATTCTGAAACTTTGAAGCCTGAAGATGAACAGATGGGATGCAACGAACATGAAAATGAACATTGAGGCTTCTCCACAGCCTGATGATATGATACACTTGGATGATTGTATTTTCACTTTAGGTGAATACTTTTCGGAAACGTACACGCGTGCATATTAGAAGATATACGTGTGGGAAAGATGGTATTTTTCGACCAACTATGGATGGTATTTCCTTAGAACCAGATGTGTGGAGATCACTTATTTCAAGCCTATGTAAAAATGTAAATCAAAAATTAATCGAAGACCGTGATTTCGCTTTTGTTATAAAAAAGGAGAGTCGAGTGCGAATGGTAACATCTGTGTTAGTGTGCAAAGATTGTTCAAACTGAAACGAGAAGTGTTCCAGTTGATGCCTGATAGAGTTCTACTTTTGGAAAGCCAGATTGACAAATTGTGCTACGCATCCCCTTGTATCTCACGTAGTGTCAAAGACAAACTTATGACTTATACTCTAAAAGAGTACATCCTTTCGGAAATTGAGAAAAAATATCCCTGTGATTGTCGATGTGATAAAATCAGCACATATACATCACAAGAAGTTCGTAAACTGGCTGATTCTCTACGTAAGTGACTATTTGATGAGCTCATATGCAACATAAACTACCTTTCTAAAAAAGAATGTGTGGATTGTAAAAATGGATTCATTTTTTACATGAGAGTGCATGAATGTGAATCATTAACAAGGGGTCGAAAGTTCGACACTTTTTTTCGAACGGGCTCTTTTTAATGTTAATTGGGAAAACTTGACTCGTGACTTCGTTACTTTGAATGTTGATAGTCCATGTTTAAAATGTCATGTGTCTGATTTATTTGATGCAATCGATGTTAAAAATACGCTTGAAAGTTTTGAAGAGTTTTACTTAAAGATGAAAGTTTTTTTAATTGTCTTTTACTGTGTGTGTGAATAAATTGTGTTTATCATTTTAAAAGAGACTTGTGTTTTGATTGAGTTGTTGAATATGGTTGATGGATTATACTTTGAAATCACTCTTACATATATTTTTTCTATGCACTTTATTGTAAGTAATCTTTATACTATCGGTGTTGTCTTCATCTTATTGTATGGTTTTGTAATTAAGACTGAATGAAAATATAATTTTTGTAATATTTCTATAGTTTAATGCATGCGAAGGACTTCAAATAATGCTAAGTGGAAAGTCAAAATTAGAACCGTAAAGCTTAAACATGACAATGGTTTGAAAACAATACACAGTTATATTCACATACACAAACTCGTACGTATCAATACACTTACATTAAAGAGAAATATTAAAGACTTATAAATTCTCATATGAGATAAGAACGCTCTTTCTTAACTTAGTTGGTCACATGATCGATAAAAGATCCTCACCTATTTGTGATTTGTCATGAAATAATATACATCGATAGATATGTTACTAAGTGTGTAATAGTTTTTATTTTTCTTAAATTCAAAGTTAAAACCAATTTGTTAATTGTAGGATTATATTAAGTGCTAAAAAATGCGATATTTTCGCTTATAATTTCGGTTGATAAGTAAAGTTTTATTACAAGTTCCCTCACACGCATTAGAAATAATAATAATAATGTTTAAGATACTTACAAATCATTTACTCAAGCTTTCAAATATCCATCTAGCATGTTATTGTTCATTCGTGTGAGGGAACTTGTAATAAAACTTTACTTATCAACCGAAATTATAAGCGAAAATATCGCATTTTTTAGCACTTAATATAATCCTACAATTAACAAATTGGTTTTAACTTTGAATTTAAGAAAAATAAAAACTATTACACACTTAGTAACATATCTATCGATGTATATTATTTCATGACAAATCACAAATAGGTGAGGATCTTTTATCGATCATGTGACCAACTAAGTTAAGAAAGAGCGTTCTTATCTCATATGAGAATTTATAAGTCTTTAATATTTCTCTTTAATGTAAGTGTATTGATACGTACGAGTTTGTGTATGTGAATATAACTGTGTATTGTTTTCAAACCATTGTCATGTTTAAGCTTTACGGTTCTAATTTTGACTTTCCACTTAGCATTATTTGAAGTCCTTCGCATGCATTAAACTATAGAAATATTACAAAAATTATATTTTCATTCAGTCTTAATTACAAAACCATACAATAAGATGAAGACAACACCGATAGTATAAAGATTACTTACAATAAAGTGCATAGAAAAAATATATGTAAGAGTGATTTCAAAGTATAATCCATCAACCATATTCAACAACTCAATCAAAACACAAGTCTCTTTTAAAATGATAAACACAATTTATTCACACACACAGTAAAAGACAATTAAAAAAACTTTCATCTTTAAGTAAAACTCTTCAAAACTTTCAAGCGTATTTTTAACATCGATTGCATCAAATAAATCAGACACATGACATTTTAAACATGGACTATCAACATTCAAAGTAACGAAGTCACGAGTCAAGTTTTCCCAATTAACATTAAAAAGAGCCCGTTCGAAAAAAAGTGTCGAACTTTCGACCCCTTGTTAATGATTCACATTCATGCACTCTCATGTAAAAAAATGAATCCATTTTTACAATCCACACATTCTTTTTTAGAAAGGTAGTTTATGTTGCATATGAGCTCATCAAATAGTCACTTACGTAGAGAATCAGCCAGTTTACGAACTTCTTGTGATGTATATGTGCTGATTTTATCACATCGACAATCACAGGGATATTTTTTCTCAATTTCCGAAAGGATGTACTCTTTTAGAGTATAAGTCATAAGTTTGTCTTTGACACTACGTGAGATACAAGGGGATGCGTAGCACAATTTGTCAATCTGGCTTTCCAAAAGTAGAACTCTATCAGGCATCAACTGGAACACTTCTCGTTTCAGTTTGAACAATCTTTGCACACTAACACAGATGTTACCATTCGCACTCGACTCTCCTTTTTTATAACAAAAGCGAAATCACGGTCTTCGATTAATTTTTGATTTACATTTTTACATAGGCTTGAAATAAGTGATCTCCACACATCTGGTTCTAAGGAAATACCATCCATAGTTGGTCGAAAAATACCATCTTTCCCACACGTATATCTTCTAATATGCACGCGTGTACGTTTCCGAAAAGTATTCACCTAAAGTGAAAATACAATCATCCAAGTGTATCATATCATCAGGCTGTGGAGAAGCCTCAATGTTCATTTTCATGTTCGTTGCATCCCATCTGTTCATCTTCAGGCTTCAAAGTTTCAGAATGATTTTCACCAGCGTTAGTCATTCTTAACTCTCATAGGATTAGGAGTCACAATACTAAAACAACTTCCTGTGAACTTAAAAAATAAATCAAACTAGGTTTTAACACTAGCTGGTGAAGAAAAATCCTAAGTACATAGAATAAAATTTCACGATCTCTTTCAAAGCTCAGAATCACCCTGAAAATGATTCTCCAAACATCCACTATAAACCAATGAATATTCACTTTAACCAATGAGAAGTGTACATAAATCTCTTGCTACTGACGTCATAGAATATCACATGAACTTTTGAGCAGAATTGAGTTGTTTTACACAGTATTCAGATTTTTAGAAAATGCCAACACTTTGACTTCCAAATTCATCCTGACCTACTACGAGTAATTTTAAGATGGTAGCAGGGTTTCACATCACATCGAATGCCGATGACGGTTTCGCATCTCATGCAAATTGACATGATCAATTACACGTGTAATTGATCATGTCAATTTGCGTGAGATGCGAAAACGTCATCGGCATTCGATGTGATGTGAAACCCTGCTACCATCTTAAAATTACTCGTAGTAGGTCAGGATGAATTTGGAAGTCAAAGTGTTGGCATTTTCTAAAAATCTGAATACTGTGTAAAACAACTCAATTCTGCTCAAAAGTTCATGTGATATTCTATGACGTCAGTAGCAAGAGATTTATGTACACTTCTCATTGGTTAAAGTGAATATTCATTGGTTTATAGTGGATGTTTGGAGAATCATTTTCAGGGTGATTCTGAGCTTTGAAAGAGATCGTGAAATTTTATTCTATGTACTTAGGATTTTTCTTCACCAGCTAGTGTTAAAACCTAGTTTGATTTATTTTTTAAGTTCACAGGAAGTTGTTTTAGTATTGTGACTCCTAATCCTATGAGAGTTAAGAATGACTAACGCTGGTGAAAATCATTCTGAAACTTTGAAGCCTGAAGATGAACAGATGGGATGCAACGAACATGAAAATGAACATTGAGGCTTCTCCACAGCCTGATGATATGATACACTTGGATGATTGTATTTTCACTTTAGGTGAATACTTTTCGGAAACGTACACGCGTGCATATTAGAAGATATACGTGTGGGAAAGATGGTATTTTTCGACCAACTATGGATGGTATTTCCTTAGAACCAGATGTGTGGAGATCACTTATTTCAAGCCTACGTAAAAATGTAAATCAAAAATTAATCGAAGACCGTGATTTCGCTTTTGTTATAAAAAAGGAGAGTCGAGTGCGAATGGTAACATCTGTGTTAGTGTGCAAAGATTGTTCAAACTGAAACGAGAAGTGTTCCAGTTGATGCCTGATAGAGTTCTACTTTTGGAAAGCCAGATTGACAAATTGTGCTACGCATCCCCTTGTATCTCACGTAGTGTCAAAGACAAACTTATGACTTATACTCTAAAAGAGTACATCCTTTCGGAAATTGAGAAAAAATATCCCTGTGATTGTCGATGTGATAAAATCAGCACATATACATCACAAGAAGTTCGTAAACTGGCTGATTCTCTACGTAAGTGACTATTTGATGAGCTCATATGCAACATAAACTACCTTTCTAAAAAAGAATGTGTGGATTGTAAAAATGGATTCATTTTTTTACATGAGAGTGCATGAATGTGAATCATTAACAAGGGGTCGAAAGTTCGACACTTTTTTTTCGAACGGGCTCTTTTTAATGTTAATTGGGAAAACTTGACTCGTGACTTCGTTACTTTGAATGTTGATAGTCCATGTTTAAAATGTCATGTGTCTGATTTATTTGATGCAATCGATGTTAAAAATACGCTTGAAAGTTTTGAAGAGTTTTACTTAAAGATGAAAGTTTTTTTAATTGTCTTTTACTGTGTGTGTGAATAAATTGTGTTTATCATTTTAAAAGAGACTTGTGTTTTGATTGAGTTGTTGAATATGGTTGATGGATTATACTTTGAAATCACTCTTACATATATTTTTTATATGCACTTTATTGTAAGTAATCTTTATACTATCGGTGTTGTCTTCATCTTATTGTATGGTTTTGTAATTAAGACTGAATGAAAATATAATTTTTGTAATATTTCTATAGTTTAATGCATGCGAAGGACTTCAAATAATGCTAAGTGGAAAGTCAAAATTAGAACCGTAAAGCTTAAACATGACAATGGTTTGAAAACAATACACAGTTATATTCACATACACAAACTCGTACGTATCAATACACTTACATTAAAGAGAAATATTAAAGACTTATAAATTCTCATATGAGATAAGAACGCTCTTTCTTAACTTAGTTGGTCACATGATCGATAAAAGATCCTCACCTATTTGTGATTTGTCATGAAATAATATACATCGATAGATATGTTACTAAGTGTGTAATAGTTTTTATTTTTCTTAAATTCAAAGTTAAAACCAATTTGTTAATTGTAGGATTATATTAAGTGCTAAAAAATGCGATATTTTCGCTTATAATTTCGGTTGATAAGTAAAGTTTTATTACAAGTTCCCTCACACGAATGAACAATAACATGCTAGATGGATATTTGAAAGCTTGAGTAAATGATTTGTAAGTATCTTAAACATTATTATTATTATTTCTAATGCGTGTGTGTTAATTAATACTTAGAGTGCAAAGAGTAAATGGTTAAGTGCTATTGGTTATTAATACTAAGAGTAAAGTGATATTGAGTTTTAAATTTAATTAAAGCATTTCGTTTGAAGATTCAGTTGAAAAAAATTTTATTTTGTAAGTTTGAAAATTTTTGAAAAAAAAAAAAGATTGAAAGGAAAAAAAAAACAATATGTTACAAAAATATTATTATTATTTTGATTTGAAAAAAATATTTTTGCGGAAAAATTTATTGTTGTAAGAATAAAAATTTATTTTTATATGATTGAAAAAAAAAAATTGATTTTTTTTTTTAATTAGTGGAAAAATATTACAAGTTTGAGAAATTATTTCTTAAAAAACATTTTATATGATTAAAGAAAACAAAAATTTTTGATTTCATTTTCTAAGTAGAAAAATATTACAAGTTTGAAAAAATACTGTTTTGAATCAAAAATCTGTTTTTGAAAGAAATATTCTTACAAGCTGGAAATTTTTTTTTATAAGTTTGAAATGAAAAAGAAATTAATTCGAAACTACGAATTAAAATCTAAAATTTTGTTTGGAAAACCTGACATCAGGCTATTGCCGATCTATGTGCTTGATATTTGAGAAACGTGAACTAATTTTAATTGGTCAGAAACAGTGACATCACTTGAAAGACGTAGGCCAGGTGGTGAATAATACTAGCACGTGGGGTTTGTTATCTGTTATCGGTAAAGGGGTAGATAGCAATATTGATAAAGTCATTTTCTCAATTCGTCTCGGTGAGTGTGGACGATCCGAAGTGCTGTAGCATTACGGTAGTTTTTTTCAACAGCCGAGTTGATTTGCGATATCACGGCATGCGTTCTGCAAATCGACGATGGGCAGCCAGCCGTATGCAGCGATTTCAAATAAAACATGCATGTAATTGTAATTTTGTGAGATTGAGTTATAATTAACAATCCACTTATTACAATTTCATTCACTGTTTTTAAATAACTTCGCGATAGCTGGTACTTGAGGGATTTCACCCCAAAAAGGTTAGTCTTTTGTACTTAATTTTAGTCAGTATTTAGCTATAACTTAATTTGTCAAAATTTAGATTAAGTTTCTTAATTTAACGTATAGCTGTCCATTTGAATGTATCGTTCGAAAAGGATAAAGACTAAAATAAATGATATCGATTTTGTTAAAGAAATTAGTTGTTAAAGTAAAATATTATTGGGAAAATGAAATAGCCAAAGTGATTCTAATTCATGAAGGTTGAAAATTTTGTTTTATTCTAACAAGAGTGCTTGTATGAAAAAAAAAATAATAAAGTAAAACACTATGCGATAAAATGACTAAGTTAAATACTAATCAAAAAAATAATTAATAGAGTTGATTAAATAAAATGTGATAAATTAAATGAAACTCTTGAAAAGCATATAAAGTGATGAAATGTAACTTGAGTGCGAAATTTGCTTACTGGAAAAAAATTAAATAAGTTGATTTTTAAAATCCATGAAAATTTCTTAATGATAAGTGTTTATTAATGCTAAGAGTAAATTGATTCCAAGTTTTGAAATGAATTTCAGTAAAAGTTATTTTTCGGTAAGTCTATTTTTAAAATTTGCTGACATGAAGTTTTGATACTCGACTTATAATTTTAACATTTCTTGGGTACTTCATTGATGTTTAACATTTTTGTGTTATGTGTTTTATTTTACCGTAGGTAAAAATAATTAAATAAAAGTGAAATTTATAAATTGTAATGAAAATTCTGTTAATGAAATTGGTTGGTTGTAAAGTAATATTTTGGAAAAGCTGTAATGAATGATAAATAGTAAAACGCAGTAAGTAAAATAGTAAAGTATGGTAAAGTAAAAATAAAATATTCAGAGGGGATTTAATTCATGAAAGTTGAAAATTTTGTTTTATTCCATCAAGAGTGTTTGCATGAAAAAAAAAATAAAGAAAGGAAAATATGATTAACTTAAATATCGATGATAAAAAATAATTATTAGAGTTAATTAAATGAAATGCGATAAATTAAGTGAAACTCATGAAAAGCATATGTAGTGATAAAATATAACTTGAGTGGGAAATTTGGTTACAGTAAAAAATTATTTAAGAAGATAATTTTTTAAAATTCATGAAAATATTTGATAGTGATAAGTGTTAATTAATACGAAAAGTAAATTGATTGTAGATTTTCGAAAATTAAATGGATAAATGTATAAAAATAATAACGTATGTGATAATTTAAAATATTAACAATGAAAAAAGAATCAAAGACGATTAAATGAATCTAAATCGTAAATGAGTTGCTATTTTAGTAAACTCAAACTAGAGTGAAAAGCATTTTAGTAGGAACATGTTAAAATCTCTTGTGCTAAGAAAAATAAATAACTTTTAAGCATAATTTTGTAACTGGAATAAATGTATGATAAAATGATTAAGTTAAGTGTTAATGAAAAAGTAATTATTAGAGTTAATTAAATGGAATGTGATAAATTCAATGAAACTCTTGAAACGTATATGCAGTGATGAAATGTAACTTGAGTGCGAAATTTGCTTACTGGAAAAAATTAATTAAGTTGATTTTTTAAAATCCGTAAAAATTTGTTAATGATAAGTGTTAATTACTACTAAGAGTAAATTGATTGCAAGTTTGACATGATTGCAAAAATTGAAGACATGATAACGTTTTGAAAAATTTGAAGGTTCGATTCCTGTCACTACTTGTGAAAAATTTCTAAGTTTAAAAATATCGGAAAAAAAAAAAAAACGATAAAGTAAAAACAAGCGAGAAAATGATCAAACTCTAAAATATACTAAAAAAAATCGAAATCACGAAAAAATAATCTAAGTCTGAAATGCTTGAAATTAGTTAAAGACTAAAAAGTTAAGAAAATAGTTAAAGACTGAAAATAATTGAAAAACGCTAAAATAGTGAAAAAAAAAAACAATCAAAGTGCTAAATGACAGGAAAAAACGTTAAAGTTCAAAATGTGTGAAAGAATATTTAAGTTAATTATCTCTTTGAAAATTTAACAAGTAAGAAAAAATATTTTGTTGTATGAAAGTCAAAAAAAAAATTAGTTAAGAAAATTATTTCTTCGAAATTTTTACAAGTTAGAAAAAATATTTGTAAATTTGACAAAGAAAAATGAAATTAGTTAAGAAAATTTAACAAGTTAGAAAAAAATAAAAATGATAAAGTTTGAAATGCATGAAAAAGAAAATCAAAGTTTAAAATATATTTCAAGTCCACAAAGCATTGAACCAAATCTAAAATCTCGAATGGGTTGTATTTAAATAAATCTTTACTTAAGTGAAAACTTTGTTATTATGAAAAATAATAATAATGATGATAGTTTCAATTATGAGCTGAAATACAGTTAATGATATGCCATGATTAGTACTAAAGAGTGAATTAACTGATGGTTTTAAAATTAATTTAATTGTAATATTCGTTGTCATGGTACAGATTCACATTAAGACTGAAAGAGTAATGAAAAATATAGCATAGTGGTTAGCATACGTTTTTGCTAACTCAAAGTTTGGGTGTTCGATTCCCAACTTCAACACTCTGTAAAAATAAAAATAATTAAATTCGTAGAAATAAAAAAATAAACCTCTCAATAGATGGCGCCAGGAGCATTGCAAAAATAAAATCTTCAAAGTTCGCGTAAAAATATTCACATCCGAAACGTTGAGTGTTGCCATCCCAAAACTCGTAAAAGGTTACGAAAAACAAGTGTTGCCATCCGAAAACTTCTACGAAGTGTTGCCATCCCAAAACTCTGGTTGTCATGACAACCAGAAACCTCGTAATCTTTCACGGACAACTCAACTCACGCGGCGAGGGAGGGAACGGCTGGGGGAGGGGGGGAGGTCAGTTGGGAGGCGGTGGAGGCGGCATCAGGGAGGCGGAGGGATTGGGAGGCGGCTCATAGCCGCAGAGCCGCCTCTTGGGGCAGAACCGGCATTATTACCCTACTACCAA
>NW_026558045.1:0-49464 GCF_026930045.1 Uloborus diversus | reverse complement strand
TTGCAGTGTTGACTAAAATGTAAACACTCCTAAGAAATGCAAATTAAGATAAGAGAAAGCTTTTGATTAGGGAGTCCGGAAAATAATGTCGTTTTATACAAGCCTTTTTTTTTTTTTTGAAGTTTTTATTAGTTCGAAGATACATTTTAATAAAAGTAATGTTAAACAATGGCCTTAATCAGCAATGAATAATGAATTGCAAATTGAAGGCTCACCTAAATTTTCGCATGCATTTATAGTTAAAAACAATTATGATTCATGTTCTAATTACTTTGGAATTTTGGAACAAATTTTGTCTAATGCAGAAAAATCAAAGGTTTTTATAGATATCTTTAAATAATTTTTGCGAGCATTTTTAGCCTACTTTCCCAGTAAAAGTCAGAAAAAGAAGAAAAAAGCATGAAAGAAAGCTTTAAAATATCGCGAAAAAACAGAAAAAAGTCAAAAATAAATAAAATAATTAAATAAATATCGAAAAATTAAAAATTGGAAAGTAGGGTATTGAGATGGGGAAAATGTCTGTCGGTCTGTCTGTCCCCCCCAATAACTTTTGAGTGTATAGTCCGATTCGAACAATTTTTTTTTTGTTCGAAAGATGTCGGCTAGGACACCTCATCCCTATATTTCATTTTTTGATTTGAACTATTTTTTGTTCAATTTTTGAACAGTTCAAAAAATCTTAACATTAGCGCCTACGGGGGAAATTCATTTTAATGAGCTTATTGACTTAAATTATTATTCTTTCGTTTTGAATGCTATTAAAAAAAAATTTTATGGAAAAAAGTGTATTAGCTGCTTTGTTTAAAAGGTACTGCTATTTTATTTGTTCGTTTTTTTTTTCAGATGAGTGAGGAATATTTTATTCGTAGAAATCAGCTTAAAATATTTAAAAAATATGTTTGAAACAATTTCCGATATTAGCTATTTTTGAGAATATTGATCAGGTACTAGAAAGTAGTATGGGTATACGGGAAAGTAGGCTCGTTTAGTTCTAGACGGAACTTCTTGTTTATTCTACATTTTTTAAATGTTTCTTCTTCACATTGTTAGACTTATGCCCAAATAATGACTAAAATTGAAATAAACTAACCATTAATAGCTAAATAACAATGTGTGGCAAAAAAAAAAAAAAAAAAACTTCAAAATGCTTCTGACATTTCGTCGGCTGATTCTTATTTAAATTTTTTTTTAAAGGCAGCCCAGTTTTTTTTCAACTTTCCTTAGTTTTAGAGAAATTATTATTATTATTTTTTTTTTTTGGAGGTGAAAGGAGCTTTATATTAACTGCTAACAGCACCGATAACACATTCAAGGAAACTTCAAAATAAATTTGAAACAAAAATAACACCATCCAATCTCAATCGATGTTTTTTTGGAGGGGGGGGGCAGTGAAAGTAACAAAACAAAATCAAATCCTCAAAACATATTTTTAAAAAACTTAAAATGCTCTTCGTTGTACAAATGTGTCATCGGTATCTTTTTTTTAGCAGCGGTGGGGGGACATTGCAAGTAACAAAACGACATGGGGGGAGGCGGGTTGAAGAGACTTGTTATCATCTGTAGAGCACCGGTAACACCATTCCAGGACACCTCAAAATAAACTTGAAACAAAAATAACACCATCCAATCTTAATCGATGTTTAATTGTTGGGGTGGGGGGTGGGGCAACGAAAGTAACATAACAAAATCAAATCCTCAAAATATTATTATTTTTTTAATTTAAAATTCTACTTGTTTGAACAAATATGTCATCAGTATCTTTTTAATCGGGGGGGGGGGGGAATTGCAAATACTTATCATCAACTGTACAGCACCGGAAACACATTCCAGGACACCTTAAAATTAACTTGAGAAAAAAAACACCGTCCAATCTTAATCGAAATTTTTTTTTTAAAGGTCCCCCAAGTTTTTTTCAATTTTCCTTAGTTTTAGAGAAATTATTATTATAATTATTATTATTATTTTTGGAGGTGAAAGGAGCTTTATATTAACTGCTAACATAGTTTCGCTGGGCGGGGGGAGATTTGTTATCTGTACAGCACCGATAACACATTCAAGGAAACCTCAAAATAAATTTGAAACAAAAATAACACCATCCAATCTCAATCAATGTTTATTTGGAGGGGGGGGGGGGCAGTGAAAGTAACAAAACAAAATCAAATCCTCAAAACATATTTTTAAAAAACTTAAAATGCTCTTCGTTGTACAAATGTGTCATCGGTATCTTTTTTAGCTGGGGGGGGGGGGCATTGCAAGTAACAAAACGACATGGGGGGAGGGGGGTTGAAGAGACTTGTTATCATCTGTAGAGCACCGGTAACACCATTCCAGGACACCTCAAAATAAACTTGAAAGAAAAAATAACACCATCCAATCTTAATCGATGTTTAATTGTTGGGGTGGGGGGTGGGGCAACGAAAGTAACATAACAAAATCAAATCCTCAAAATATTATTATTTTTTTAATTTAAAATTCTACTTGTTTGAACAAATATGTCATCAGTATCTTTTTTATCGGGGGGGGGGGGAATTGCAAATACTTATCATCAACTGTACAGCACCGGAAACACATTCCAGGACACCTTAAAATTAACTTGAGAAAAAAAAACACCGTCCAATCTTAATCGAAATTTTTTTTTTAAAGGTCCCCCAAGTTTTTTTCAATTTTCCTTAGTTTTAGAGAAATTATTATTATTATTATTATTATTATTATTTTTGGAGGTGAAAGGAGCTTTATATTAACTGCTAACATAGTTTCGCTGGGCGGGGGGGAGATTTGTTATCTGTACAGCACCGATAACACATTCAAGGAAACCTCAAAATAAATTTGAAACAAAAATAACACCATCCAATCTCAATCAATGTTTATTTGGAGGGGGGGGGGCAGTGAAAGTAACAAAACAAAATCAAATCCTCAAAACATATTTTTAAAAAACTTAAAATGCTCTTCGTTGTACAAATGTGTCATCGGTATCTTTTTTAGCTGGGGGGGGGGGCATTGCAAGTAACAAAACGACATGGGGGGAGGGGGGTTGAAGAGACTTGTTATCATCTGTAGAGCACCGGTAACACCATTCCAGGACACCTCAAAATAAACTTGAAAGAAAAATAACACCATCCAATCTTAATCGATGTTTAATTGTTGGGGTGGGGGGGTGGGGCAACGAAAGTAACATAACAAAATCAAATCCTCAAAATATTATTATTTTTTTAATTTAAAATTCTACTTGTTTGAACAAATATGTCATCAGTATCTTTTTTATCGGGGGGGGGGGGGGGAATTGCAAATACTTATCATCAACTGTACAGCACCGGAAACACATTCCAGGACACCTTAAAATTAACTTGAGAAAAAAAAACACCGTCCAATCTTAATCGAAATTTTTTTTTTAAAGGTCCCCCAAGTTTTTTTCAATTTTCCTTAGTTTTAGAGAAATTATTATTATTATTATTATTATTATTTTTGGAGGTGAAAGGAGCTTTATATTAACTGCTAACATAGTTTCGCTGGGCGGGGGGGGGGGGAGATTTGTTATCTGTACAGCACCGATAACACATTCAAGGAAACCTCAAAATAAATTTGAAACAAAAATAACACCATCCAATCTCAATCAATGTTTATTTGGAGGGGGGGGGGGGGGCAGTGAAAGTAACAAAACAAAATCAAATCCTGAAAACATATTTTTAAAAAACTTAAAATGCTCTTCGTTGTACAAATGTGTCATCGGTATCTTTTTTAGCTGGGGGGGGGGGCATTGCAAGTAACAAAACGACATGGGGGAGGGGGGGTTGAAGAGACTTGTTATCATCTGTAGAGCACCGGTAACACCATTCCAGGACACCTCAAAATAAACTTGAAACAAAAATAACACCATCCAATCTTAATCGATGTTTAATTGTTGGGGTGGGGGGTGGGGCAGCGAAAGTAACATAACAAAATCAAATCCTCAAAATATTATTTTTTTTTAATTTAAAATTCTACTTGTCTGAACAAATATGTCATCAGTATCTTTTTTATCGGGGGGGGGGGGGGGCGTAATTAAAAGCAAGAAAATGACATGGGGGGGGGGAATTGCAAATACTTATCATCAACTGTACAGCACCGGAAACACATTCCAGGACACCTCAAAATTAACTTGAGAAAAAAAAAACACCGTCCAATCTTAATCGATATTTATTTTGCCTGGGGGGGGAGGGGGGTCACAATACGTAACATCAAATCCGCAAAATATATCAGAACATCAGAACAAATGTGTCACCTGTTTTTTTTTTTTTTAGCGGCGGAGGGCATTGAAAGTAAAATAAAATGAAATGAATTTGGGGGGGGGGCGGGGGGGTGAATGGAAAAAACTTGTCACTGCACGCACCGGCAACACATTCCATGACACCGTAAAATAACTTGAAGCAAATTTACACCGTCCCCATAAACGATAAACGGACATGCAAAATACTTTCAACACTTACTACACCGTCCCTACTTACGATGATCAGAACCTTAAACTATTTTAAGCACATACTACACCTTCCCCTAATACGAGAACGGGTTGCCGTACAAAACAGGTTTGCTTATATCTCCTTGGCGATGAGGAAAACACCGCATGGATACCATATATATGGCATTGTATCGCAATGAAAACATTGAACCTGGCGCGGGAACTGATCCTTTCGCCAACGGAAACATTGTCATGCTAAAATTCAGAAATTGCCAAAAGGAAGACATACAGCATCTGAGGCATTAATTTTCTGCTACATTCGCAAAACAAATTTAGACTTATTTTATGTTGAATCTGTAAATGAAAAACAAACTTAGGATGGATATGCTGTTATGCCTGAAAAAAATCATTTAAAAAAATATTTTCAAATCCATTTGAACTGTATTCATGAAACTGAAATCTATTTTAATACACCACACAAGACAAAAAAAAAAAAAAAATTCTATTTTGAATGATTTTTTACTTTTCAAGTGGATCATTAAATCACCTTGTATCAAATGCATGCAAGAAATACAAATGTTGCATAAGAAAGTAAATTTTCATTCTACTTACTTTTTCTTCGATGATTTCCCGAAAAGAATGCTTAACTTTGTCGCAGAAAGAAAATCTTTTATTCTGCGCCGGAAAACAAACCGATACCCGCATTCTGTCACATCGAAATTCTACCTTAGATCGCGGTTCAAACAAAGCAGCTCCTCATTGTAACCTATTGAGCTGTTGTAAACAAATGTTTTCATCGGGCAAGTCAGTCGTCCAATCCCTTCCATTACGCAACTTGTTTGTTATGTAATCCAGTTGTGTTTCGTCTTCTTCGTGCTAAATATGTGTGTCCCACATAAAGCTTACGTTCGAAGAGTACGACCGGTAGCGACCGCTTGATTAATCACGTGACAGCAATGACGTCAGCGGTTACTAACCGGTTGTTAATGGACCAATGCTTCATCGAACGCTTTCGGTTGATCATCGATTACTTGCGCAGACGAATAACACGCAGGTGAAATATACATATAATTGGTCAAAAATGTCACGTGGTTCCATCAACCAATCAATCAGCTAGAGTTGTGGTCGACTGGTAGATCAATCGGTGAGGCTCATAAAACGTCATCGGAAGCAACCAGTTAGCTGGTAGATCTCAAGAACGCTGCGGTTAGGGATTGGTTACTCACCGGTCGACCGGTGAGGTTCGTTAAACGCAAGCAAATATTTAAAAAAAAAACTTAACTGTCAATAAATATGTTTAAAAAAAAATCTTCTTTAGTAAAGACTAAAGATTTTTTTTTTTTGCGATGAGTTTCAAAAATCGACACTTAAATGGACATGACCTGAATTCAGATTTTTTATTTTTATTTTAATCATCTTTCTGTAAATGCAACAGTAAAATAAATTTATATTGTTTCCAGCAGGGACCTTGTTTTCAATGTACGTAAAAAAGAGTTTATGTTTTCTTTTTGTTTACTTTTCCTTTTCCCCCTACATCAGAGGACTGCAAACAAATTGCGCCCAGTGCACTGGTGGGAACTAGAGTCCCTTAGGGACTCTAGTGGGAACTCAGCCTGTGACTTCCATAACTACACCTAGAGTCCCTATATGAAAACGTAGTTTTCAGAGTTGCGACAACAGCTACGCTCGGAAAGCGCTACCGGTTACAGGGGGAAAATAGGGTTGCCTCCGAGCTGCAAGATTGGCTCCTTGTTCGCTTTCGAGTTTCATTTTAAAAAATAGTCGCAAACGGGAGCGGAAAGAGTGGCTGAAACGGGTTCTAAAGGATGTAAGCACGCGGATTCGAAAATGCATGCTGTTCAATAAGTGAAACGCTCGATTTTGATTCAAACATTAAAAAAAGACAAAATGGCCCTGTGTTAGCAGAATTAAGAGCAGATTTTTCTAAAATCTTATTTTCTTTAATACGATCAATTTTAAACTAATCAAAAGATTCCGAGACAACGAAAATTATATAATAATTTTAATTGATTCAAAAGGAATGAAAGAATAAAGACTGATTAAGAAAATGAAAATAAATAAATAAGCAACAAATAACGAACATAAAAAAATTGCTTGTTTTTGCTACATTAAATTAAGCTTTATAAAGATTTTTGAACATAGAAATATTTCTTATATTGATATCAAAAGCATTACTTATTTTTTTTTCTAAAAAAGGAAAAATATACAATTTTCTGATTTAAATGGAACAAAGTTTAGCATTAGCTTAAAAATTCCGAAAGGAAATATATGCCTGGGATGCCCACATACGGGGGGGGGGAGTACTGTTAGGGGTGTGGCACCCATGTATATGCAAAGGAAAGTTTGAAAGAGTAATACTAGAAATATGTAGAAGCTTAAAACAAGGTATCCTATCCAGGCCAGGATCTATACATTTTAGGCCTCCTGCAACAAAATCTGTATAGCCCCTCCCCAGAGGCCATCAGTGTATATTTGTAACGTTAAATAAGTCTTAGTGCTAGGTTTTTTCAATTTTTTTCTTTAATATCAGAGGCCATTGAACCCCTTAAGACGTGGGGCACCCCACACTGCGGGGATCCAATCTCGCCCCAACCCACTCCAAAAAAAAAAAAAAAAAAAGAGATTAAGAACCTCTGAATATTTTAATGGTTTAGTGGGTACACAGTTAATAGATTAATTTGTATAAAGTTGAAAACTGAAATTATATTAATCAGAGGTCATTTTTATTTGAAACTAGATGCAGATAGAAATATTCAGAAATAAATTGGGAAGTAAAGGAGGGGGGGGGGTATTTTGACACATTATATTTTTTCAACATTCTTATATGCATAAGAAACAGATGTCTCCATTATTTTATATTTATTTCTTGAAAGTACACTATCTATTATTTAAAATTTTCAACAACATTTTTATACCAAAACAATATTAGAATGAAAGGTAGTTAGATAGTAGACATTTTTTTAATGAAACAAAATTAAAACAATTCAGAGCACCAAAAAAGGACTTGTACTTATTTTGAATTTTTATGACAAAGCAAAAACTAAAAATTGAAAACAATTTAACATGAGGAAAACTCATTTATTTCATGCTAAGTTTTCAGATCAATAGCATGATCTTATTGTTGTTGTAAAAAACACATATCTCTGTTGTTCAATTTACTTTTTGGTGTTATTGTATCTATAAATTTTATTTAAAACACAAAATTTTCAGCATTTTCATCCAAAAAAGAAAACATTAGTTTAATTAAAAACTTCAGTCACTAATGGGCTAATCTTCAAAAAGTGCAACTTTGCTGTCACATGCCTTTTACAGTTAAAACTAAGTGATAGTTTAGTATTTTTTAATTTCAGCAAAAATATATCCATATAAATCTGCCGACAGTTTTTTTTTTTTTTTGTAATAATTTTTTTTTTTTTTTTTGGTTAGCAGCATGTGAATTCTCACCTCCATGTGTTAGAATTTAATTGATTCAAAATAAATAAAGAGATAAAAAAAGGTAAGAAAATGAAAATAAATAAATGAACGGAAAGGCAAACGTTGTAAAGATTTTTAAATCTAAAAATATATCCTGTAACCATCTAAAAAGCTATATCACTAATTAAAATGGTTTTCTATTTTAAAAAAATGCTAATTAAAATTGTATGTTTAAGTTTACCCTGTACAATTTTCTGATTTAAATGTGATTAAGTTAAACATTAAATTAAAAATTTGAAAGATAAATATGCAAAAGAAAATTTGAAAGTTCAAAACTAGAAATAGGTAGATGATCAAAACGAGGTAACCCCCCCCCCCCCAAAAAAAAGAAAGAAAGAATACCAAGAACCTCTAAATATTTTAGTGGTTCAGTAGGCACTCTTGGTTAAAACATTAATTTGAATAAAGTTGAATATTATTACTTTAATTTGATGTAGATAGAAATATTCAGAAATAAATTGAGGAGTTGAGGGGGTGTAATTTTAAACATTACTTATTTTCAACTCATATGAATAAGAAACAAATGTATCTATTGGTATTTATTTATTTCTCTGCATCATACATCTATTACTTAAATTTTGAACAATATTTTCACATCAAAACAATATTACAAAGAAAAAATCATTCACAGCAAAAGTAGAGGACTAGTACTTATTTTCTATTTTCGTGGAAAAGCAATGTTTACATTTAATTTTGACAGATATTTTAAATACAACTTAGCATGAAGAAAACTCATTAATTCCATACTAAGTCTTCAGGTCATTACCACATAAAAATTACAACCAAAGTCTCTAATGTTCAATTTATTTTTTGGTGTTGTTACATCTGTAAACTTTATTTCAAACACAGAATTTCCAACATTTTTACACGAGGAAAAAACGAGGAAACAAAGACATTTTTCTCAACTAGGCAATCAAACTCAAACTCAGGGTACCGAAACAGGATTTGTAGTTTTTATAGATTTTGGGACAAACTATTATTATTAATAACTGCTTAAGTGACAAAATAGGCAAAGATTAATCTTTATGTTTTCTGAAATGCAACGTAATGTCAAAATATTTAGATGTTCAAAATGTAGTTATTATTACCAAATTTTTAAAAATTCCTTACTCCAAAGTATCATTTCCTAAAATTAATAATTATGGACAAAACATTAGTTTAATCAAAATTTTCAGTCACTTATAAACATAAAGAAAATAAATTTTGTTATAGGCTTTATTCCCATTTACTCAATCAGGGAGTTTCGATTAGACAGGGCAAAATATACTGATGCTTGTAATTTATTTTCTCTTATACTATTCGTGAAGTGAATTTTTATGAAAAAAAACTCCCTTGATTGAAATATATTGAATTTTTTGTTCAGATTTTTCATATAGATTGTTATTCCATTCACTACTCCATATCATGGATGGATGAACACGACGTATGTTCTAATACACTGAAAAATGCTTCCAGAACTCAGTCAGAAGCAGAACAGGTGCATTGACAGTCAGAAGTGGACTATGATAACAGTTGCTACCAATCCCTTCCAAAATTGGAGCTATTTGCAGTTATTCAAATTCTGTCCTGTAGTTTAAGTGGGGAGAAAAATGTCTTTTTGAGAGGGGAGGGGGTGTTTTGGATAATTACAGGAACAGAATAAGCAGAAATGAACTGTTCATTTAATGCTGAAATAAGGTATAACAATAAACAAACCTAAATACATGTTTCATAATTTTATGTATACCTAAATTTTTTAGCCTTGCCTTAAATACCAAAAAATTTATTATAAATCAGAATTGAAAACAATATTTTTACATGACAAACAAGCATAAACCTAAAGAAAGCACTTGATTTACAAAACAAATTCAAAACTCTAAATTTAGAGAATCAAAACAGAATTCCAGCAAAATTTCTGTTGCAAAAGTATTGTTTGTTTAACCTCTTTGCATTTCAATATTATTATACAAATGAATGATAATAAATTTGACAATAAGCGTAACAAATCAGAAATACAGCATTGTCTGTATGAAGATCAAAATTTCATTTACTTACACTATTTAGCATTTAAACACAAAATTTTCGTTGGTTTGTATGTCGTTGTTCAAAGTCCAAAGACTATTTCGGCAACAAATTTCCTGAAGTTTTCAACATAACAAACATGAATGGCATATTATACATGGAAATTTATTATTATTTTTTAAACAACTTCATTAAAATTAGTTTTAATAAAGCTGTCAAGCTAAGAAAACTTCGAAAATGATTTCTGGACATCCTTGTAAACTTAATACTGGAGATCATTCTATTATACAGTTTTTTAAGCAAACAGTACAATATTATCATGAGTTTTCTAGAACATCTGCATCAGGGCTACAATTCAATTAGTAGTTGAGCTTTCTTTAAGTTGCAGAATATCTGGAAGAAACTTAAAAAACATTAAGGGCGAATAAATTTAAAAGCTGAAGTAAAACTCTTCAAATGTGCTAAATCATCAATACGGCTGATGTTTTGAATTGGCAGGAATGTTTTTTAAAGTAGTTCATAAAATTATAAATGGAAAATAAATAAACATACTTTAATTGAAATAGAGCTGTATTTCAACTACTTTGCATTAAGTGTGTTGTAAAGTTTAATTTCAAATAACAGGGTGTTCTAAAAACACATGAAAAAGTAAAACACATATTACAGGGAATATTTTAATTCATCAATCTCTTTTGACTAGCATAGATTGTGTTTTTCATTCATTTATGTACATAATATTATGTACATATTTTTTAGTGTGCATCATCTTTGCTCTTAAGAAGAGAAATCATCAGTTTATGATGACTAAAATAAGTAATGATTGTTCGTGATTCCAAATTTTATAGGAACCGTGAGAAAACTTTCTTGTTTTTTCTGCATTTCACTTAGGAATATCCACAGCAAAATTGTAGGGGTAGGTGGGGTATGTTGGACAGTGGGGCACGTTGTTCGAGTCCCAATTATTTTAATAATATTAATATTTTTTATTTTATTTTCTGACCAACAAATAGCTCCTATGGTCCTACAAATCCTATCACGAAATCACATGGCACAGTTATATTGAACAAATTTTTTTCCAGAAAGTGTTATTTCAGCAGTCCTGAGTAATTTTCAGAAAACTATAAATTAATTTCTTTAATGGTTTTAATCAAGATTGAGGAGAAAAAAAATTAAACTCCTGTCTTAAACGTTTACGTGAATGCTACTACCTCATCAAAGAGCTTACTTGTGCTTGTGATTGAAAAAATGTGAGTGCATACTGTAGAAACTATTTATAAACTGTTCTTGTTTGGCTTTAACATATAAATTTAAGTGAAGTAAAAATATAGAGAATGCAATATAACTGATGCTCAAATTTAGATTCTTTAAAATAAAGCCACATTTTTCAGTAAATTCATTTATCTATACCAGATATTTCAGCTGGCTACATGAATCAGTTTTGAAAGCCGTATATTGGGCACCATTGTCTTAGAGCATTTGAATTCCCCTTTATTTCAATGTTCTATTTCCTGAAAAAAGTATTGATTTTCTAAAGCCTTTAACAAATTAAGATAATCTCTGATAAATTGAATATTTGTTTATTTATACATTTATTTTTATGAGTGGTTGAAATGAACTCGGATGCAATTGAATTACCTTTTGAGTGGGTGAGGCAAAATCACGAACATGTAATAAATGAATATAAATAATGAAAGAAACATTACTTTTAAAGTGGATGCATTATAATAATAATAATAATAATATAAGAGAAATAAACAACTCTGATTTAAGGAAGTAGTTACTAAACACTTTATTTTGCATTGATTGAAAACATCGGATAAATATCAAAATATCCAATATATATCAAAATATCGGATATTTTCGAACCCTGATCTTTACGGATAATCTCAAAAACCCATTATGACAGCCTTTATTTTAAAATGCCACACTAGTTAAAATTTAACTCCACATTAATCGAGATAGATTATTTAAAAATCATTTTTCCACCAAATATCGAAATTTTTACGAACTTGATGTGGGGTGAGAGCTTCATGTACTTTATTTTTCTGCTGATCTAGAAGAGTAGACTAAAGTTTGATTCCAAGAAACAGGTTGTGTCATAATGACACACGATAGACGTGAAACATTTTAACTATTCATCAAACACTTTTGAACAGATTGTATTTCTTATTCATATTTTTACAAAAAATTATATACATGTGTCCACTGATAATGATCATCTTCTTCCTTCTTAAGAAGAGAAATGATCTGTTTACGATATTTAAAGTAAGTAATTACAAATGTACATATTGATCTCTGCGCTGCCTGAACGCAGTACATGCAACCATACAAAATGAGAAAGGAAGCGAGAAGAGTGTAATGCCTCACTTTTCTCCAATACCTGAAGGCAAGCAAGCCATTGCTTTCCTTCTAACCGACATTGCTTATCCCCACCACTTTTCGTCACACAAAAAGGTTGGATCATAACTTCAAAGCCCTCGCATAAAAAGTTTCACTTAAAAAATCTTTGATTCAGCATTTTATCATAAAAGTATTGATATTTCAACCCGCAAAATTTTAAATGTACCTAATTTCTGACAAACAAGAGCTGTTGCTGGAAGGATTTTTACAATCTCAAAAACCCTTGATAACGGTCCTGATCTCAAAGGTAATTCAACACTCGTTAAAACTTAATTATGTATCAATCATGGCCATAACTATTTAAAAATCATTTTCTCAATAAAAATAGAAATTTTTACTAACCTGAAGCGGGGTATAAAACCTGATGATAATAACCTGAAGCATGTACTTTATTCTTCAAGTGATAAAGAAAGAGTAGCATGTAAAGGAAATAACTAGGCAACCTAAAAATTAGTAAACCCTAATTAAAGCACAATAAAAAGTACCACCACACTACTTGAAACGAACTTAGAACATCTCAGTTTTCTGTTTATGATGGAACACACAGCGAGTGACATGCTTGTTGAATAAAAAAGAGTAAATTACCAAAATAACCAAAACTGCCAACAATTCATTAAATTTTTAATAAAATAGTACATTTTAAATTGGCTCGCTCAACTTAAAAAATCGATAAAAACTGCCGTGTGTCAAGCAAGTGTTCTACTTCATATCCACTTCAAACGCTTTGGCAATTTTTTACAATTTTTAACTAATAAATATTTGGCAGAAAATCATAACAAATCGTTTTTCCTTAAATCTAAACGTTATTAAAAGATACTGCCAGCAAGCATTGAAAGTTCTATAATTTATAAGCATTTTACTTCCTCTGCATCTCCTTTCAAAAAACAAAAATTTGACATTGTAAATACTTACGTTGCATAAAGAGAAGATTTAACTTGGAGTTTTATAGCTTGAAGGAATATTAAAAACGATACATAAGTCAATTTTTGTCAATGATCAGGAAAAATAAAAACCCTAACATTAAAACATAAGTTAAAATGGGTTTTAATATCAAGTCACATTTATTTTTAAAAAAAATTTCTGCAACATACAGCATTTATAATACAAATCACAAGTTAAGACATCCTCACGTACATCACAAGTGTATGTTTTGTTTACTTCCACTCGTCGCCAAGCACGAAATTGATCGCGCCAAACCGAATACAGAGATCTATCGTTAAAAAAAAATTAATTTACACAATTTAAACTTTTGCCTTGTCTTAAAGTGTTGTTTTTCAATAACGTTGTGATTGGATTAAATGATTTAACAGGAAAACTAACAATAAAAGACCCAAATAAAGTGTCAGAAGGGAATTTTAGCACACCGGAACACATGTTCTTGATATAATTACGCGATAGTTAAAGAAATAGGAATGGACTCACTCAAGTAAAGCTACATACGTATAATTTGCACATTGTAGAACAGTAATATGAGCATTAAAATCTTGGACTCACCTTTAATTTATCAGATTCTGGGTTTTTCCACAGCACTGTCATACGCTCCATGTTAATCCTACGGGAGAAGAAGAAACCTTGCCTCAGGCGGTCTTCGACCAATAGGAAAATGATACCGCGTTGTCGCTACTCTGAAAACTACGTTTTCATACAGGGACTCTAACTACACCCAGGCAGTGTCGCGGGAGCTTTGGCCGCTAGACAGCGCCCCGCTCTGTGTTGATGTATGCTAAGGCTATCTGAGTGCGTGGCTATTCTGTTGTTCTGTTTTCGCGCTTCCGTGTACTTGTGTGTTGCTGTAACTCCGTCCAGTAATAAAACATCTATGTGCTTACATCATTAGTCTTCAATGAAATACGAAACACCCTCGCCTTCAAACCGCTCGACATGGTGTCAGAAGTCTATTCAAGTAAAAGAAAATAAGTTTTTGTTTCTATAATAGAAGACATCGAATGTAAGTACTAGTTTTGTTTTCGATTGCATCACAATGGAAGTAAATTCCAACAATAGTATTCCAATCAGAGCTCCGTCACCATTTAATTTCCAAAATTCGGCTGAATGGCCCGAATGGATTCAAGAGTTCGAGGACTTTCGGTATGCATCGGGACTTAGTGAAAAATCTGAGATCACTCAAGTTCGCATGCTGTTGTATACAATGGGGCGGGAAGCTCGTAAAATACTTGCATCGTTCGACCTTCCAGTTGGTGATCAAGATAAATATACAACCGTAAAAGAAAAATTTGATTCTCATTTCGTAATTCGATATAATGAGGTATATGAAAGTGCTAAATTTAATTTACGGTATCAATATGAGAACGAAACTGTTGATCAATTTGCAACTACTTTATATTCTTTGGCAGCTCATTGCAACTTTGGTAATTCGAAAACAAGATTAATCAGAGATCGTTTTGTGGTTGGATTACGTGATAAAAGTTTATCCGAAACCTTGCAATTAGATGCAAATCTAACTCTTGAGGTCGCCATAGAAAAAGCGCGCCAAAAAGAAACTGTGAAAGCTCAACAACATGATCTCGCTCAATTGAATGTTAAGTCATCTAATATTGATTTTGTAAAGAAACAGCAATATGTAAATAATAAGCAATGGGTAAATTAACCGAAATGAAATAAATTTGAAAATTCTAAACAGAAAGTTGAAAACAAAACTTGTGGCGGTTCTTCACACGCTAGGAAAATGTGCCCAGCTAGTAATTCTATCTGCCATTCGTGCAATAAGAAAGGACAATTTCAAAAGTTTGCCGGAAAAAGCTAAATAATTATAAAGCCCATCCAAAAATTGATTCTGTTGCCGAATGTGACAGAACAGAACATGCGGAATATTCAGTTGGGGGTATAATTAGTAAAAATCGAAATTCTCTCCATGTTCAGATATTATATAATGACTGTTCAGTAAAGTTTAAAGTGGATTCTGGTGCAGAAGTTTCAATTGTAGGTCCAGAAACACCAGGGATTCCAAAAACGTTAAGTAAAGCCCATGAAATCTTGAAAGGGCCTTATGGCTCACGACTAAAAGTTCTAGGGAAATTTTGTGCAAACTTAAAGTTCGAAAACGAAGATTCTGAACAAACACTTTTTGTAGTTGATTCAGTTTCTGAGCCCTTGTTGGGTTGGCCTGCTATAGAAGCTTTAGGCATTATCAAGATAGCCAGTTCAGTAGGAAAGTCTTGCAACGAAAAGGAACCTTATAAATCAAAATTTCCTGAATTGTTCAGCGGACTGGGTAAAATGAAGGAAACTTATCATATAGTTTTAGATTCAGATGCTACTCCCTCTAGTGTTAATGTTGCTCGCAGAGTACCATTGCCTTTAAGAAAACAAGTGAAACTCGAACTCGATAGACTCGAGAAAATGGGGGTAATTCGTAGAATAACTCGTCCGACGAAATGGTGTGCAGCTTTAGTTCCAGTTATCAAACCAACCGGAGAAGTTAGAATCTGCGTCGATTTCACTAAACTCAATAAATACGTAGCCCGTGAAAAAAAACATAATGCCAACTGTGGAAGAGTCATTAGGACTACTCGGAGAAGCTAAAATATTTTCCAAACTTGACGCGAACTCTGGGTTTTTTCAAATTCCCCTGGCAGAAGAATGCCAAGATCTTACTACATTCATAACACCATTCGGAAGATTCTGTTTCACACGTCTTCCGTTCGGTATTACATCGGCTCCCGAACATTTTCAACACCGCATGCAAAGAATCTTAGAAGGGCTACCAGGAGTGGTCAATCAAACCGACGATACGCTAGTTTTTGGCAGAAATCAAAAAGAACACGACGAAAGGCTGGAAAAAGTTTTAATAAAATTATCCAAATCTGGAGTCACTCTTAATCTATCTAAATGTGTATTTTCATGCACTAGTGTAAAATTTCTTGGGCACGTCATCGATAAAGATGGTATTCGACCCGATCCTGCGAAAGTTAGTGCAATAAAGAATCTTAGTGCTCCAAGTGATATATCCGGTGTTCGAAGAATTCTAGGAATGGTAAATCACGTTGCTAGATTCATCCCTCATTTATCATCATTAACAGAACCTTTAAGGTCACTCTTAAATAAAAATGTGGAATTTCAGTGGGATACTCCTCAATCAGAAGCAATGGAAGAAATAAAAAAATTAATTATTTCGCCAGTCTGCTTAGCAAAATATCATCCAGAATATGAAACTACTTTATCGGCTGATGCTTCATCCTTTGGTTTAGGCTGTGTCTTGCTCCAAAAACAACCCAATGACGAGTTAAGAGCAGTTTCGTACGCTTCAAGATCTTTAAGTGACACAGAAAAGCGTTATTCGCAAATCGAAAAGGAAGCTTTAGCTGCGACCTGGCCAGCAGAACGATTTCAACAATACTTGCTAGGACTTCAGTTCACGTTAGAGACTGATCATAAGCCTCTAGTCCCTCTTTTAGGCAAGATGAACATCGAAGACCTACCGCCGCGTATTCAACGTTTCAGAATCAGATTGATGCGTTTTGATTACAATATAATTTACGTTCCAGGTGACTTAATTGCAACTGCCGATACATTATCAAGATCGCCTGAAACACATAAAATGAATCACGATGAGCTGTCGGACAGGGAAGTACAAGCCTATATTAATTATATTGTAAAAACCATCCCTGCTTCTTCTGAGAAATTACAAGAAATAAAAGAAGAACTTCTGAAGGATAGCTCTTTATCTCTGGTTATCAAGCTTTGCCAAGAAGGGTGGCCAGAACACGGCAACATGCCATTTGAAGCGTGTTCATACTGGAAGAGTAAAGACGAACTGACTTTTTCTGACGGACTACTACTAAAAGGTCCTAGGCTGGTAATTCCAAAAAAATTACAGAAAGATATATTACGCCGAATCCATGACGGACACTTAGGCATAAACAAATGTAGATCCAGAGCTAAGGAGTCGGTATGGTGGCCAGGTATCTCTCAACAAATAAAAGAAATGGTAACTTGCTGTCCGATCTGTGTCAAAACAAGAATTCAAAATAAAGAACCTTTAATTCCATCTACTCCTCCAACTCGACCTTGGGAGAAGGTATTACAGATCTTTTTGAAGTTAGAGGTAAACACTTTCTATTAGTCACAGACTATTACTCAAGATACCCAGAAGTTTGTGAATTACCATACTTGACTTCTTCAGCAACCATAGACAGTATCAAACCCATATTCGCCAGACATGGCATACCTGACCTTGTGATTAGCGACAACGGTCCACAGTATTCATCATCAGAATTTAAATCATTTGCTGCTGACTACGGCTTTAAGCATGAAACAAGTAGTCCCCGCTATCCGCAGGCAAACGGCGAAGCAGAGCGAATGGTACAGACGATGAAAAACTTACTGGAAAAGTCTTCAGATTTCAACATTGCTCTACTAACCTATCGTAACACATCGGGGCCAACGGGATATAGCCCTGCTCAACTATGTATGGGACGATCTCTCCGAACTCGACTTCCAGTTCACCCTAAACAATTACGTCCAAAATGGCCAAACGGGAAAGAACATTTACAAAAAGACATTTCTCGTAAAGAAAAAGAAAAAGCGGCCTTTGATCGAAAACATGCTGCTTATGAATTGCGTCCTCTAAGCACAGGTGAGAAAGTTTGGATTCGAGACTCCAAAACAGCGGGAATCATTGCTTCTCCGGCAAAGACACCAAGGTCCTACAACGTCCTGACTCCCAGAGGTGAAATTCGTCGAAATCGCCAACACCTAATTCCGATGCCCGAACCAGAAGAGACCGAGGAAACAATCAATGTTCCCGAGGCTGCACCAGAGGCGCTAGAAACTGTGTTTCCAGAGACTCCTCCAATTCAGGACTGCCCTACACCAAAGACTATTACCCATTAGGGCTCGACCGATGGCATTTTTTGGCCGATGGGCCGATGCCGATTGTTCAAAGATGGCCGATGGCCGATGGCCGATTGTTTTCCTCCAAATGGCCGATTGCCGATGGCCGATGGCCGATGTTGTAGGCCGATGGCAAAAAAAAAATCTAACAGAAATAAATTGATAAAATTGTCAGGTTTAAAGAATCATTGATTCATTTCATTTTACTTTTTTTCGACGAATAAGGAATTGTAATCACAAAATATATATATCAGATTTTGACCTAAATTTATATTTTACGATCACCCAATTTAAACTTCACAAGTTTTTTCGGCACATCTGTACATGCATTGTACCTAAGAACATATAGATGACCGAAATTTCCATTTTGAACTCATCCTTAGTTAATTATCGCAAACTCACTTGTGATGTGATGTCTTCATCCGCGTAAACTTGCGTCACTCAAAAACGTTATGAAATAGTAAGTTGAAAACTCATACGTACGTAGTATGATCTAAAAGTTTGAGGCAAGCTGTATAAAACCTTACCCTGAATAGTTCACATTACCGAAGCACATCTATCTACAAAATTGTCACTTTGAACGACTATGCACTTCTGCCAACGTTCGTATAGCTTTTAGAAGTACTGGCAGCCTGTTTCGCAACTTCCTGTAAGGCTTTAACTTCATCGTGAGGAAGAAGGCGACTTTCATGCTGAGGATGCGTGGTTTGGTTTGTCAATACTCTGATATGACAAACAAATAACATAACGTTTCGTCGGACTTAGCTCCGTATGACTTTTACCTGTTCCCTGCAAAAAAGATTTGCATGGACGCCGCTTTCTTCCGTCAGGAGAAGATAAAGCTTCATCACAGAAGGTAGCGAAAAATGGCTTCCATGAGTGTTTCCAAAAGTTATATGAACGCTGGAAGAAGTATCATAGTCCCTCATGGCGACCTTTTGAAGGTGGATGTGCTTTGGTTATGTGAATTATTCTTGGTAAGGTTTTATACAACTTGTCCCCCGAACTTTCGGATCGTAGTACGTACAATCTGTATAGGGTGTAGTTATGTTTTTCCTTTTTTGACTGCTGTATGATGGAAGACAAAGAACAACCAAAAAAAAAAGAAAAGAATAAAATAAAGAAAGAAAGAAAAAAAAAGGAAGAAAAACAAAGAGACTGTTTAATAACCAATTGATTTTTTTAAATTGAACATATAACTAAGATTTCAGTAATATTGTCAAAATGTATGGATTTAGGTACATTAAACATAGTTAAAAAACATTAAATTATGTTTTATCATTAAAATGAAAATTAAGAATAAAACTATAATACCGTCAACAAATAACGCAATTAAAGTGGAAAAATTGCACGTAGACATTTTTTAATCATCAAATTAAACAAAAAAAAGTAACAGATAAATTTTAATATTAAATCATATTAGGAATATTTTTATATTTATTTAAAATTTATGAATAGAAAAGTTTGCATTTTTCATAAAAGCTATAAGAGTGACATAAATTTTGCTGAAAAAAGAAATAGCCGTGAAAAGAGCAAGGTTCTTAAAACGCAACTACAATAAACAAACTCAATATTTACACCAAGTTAATAACTGAATACATATACTACTTGATATGATGTTTGCACACGTAATATTGAATAATTTGATTGTTTAATCTTTTATGAAGCACTACGAACAAGTTCAAATTAAATTTATCAATTTAACAATAATTTTCTGAAATTTAAAAAATTGCATAATAGAAAATCTATTAAACTTTTCTATAACATATTATTAAAAATATGATGAAAACGAAAATAACTTATTCATTGATTTTATATAAATACATAAAAATAGTTACTTATAAGAGAAAAAAAAATCGATCGCTATTCATGATGCAAAAAAGAATTCGCATTACGAAATATAGGTGAAACAAATATAAGAAATGCGCAGAATGACATTTCATGACCAAAATAAATAATCGTTAAATATGTAAGAAATGCTTGACACGACTAGGGTGGGTTAGGAGGGTCACCCTTTGATTTTGGGGCAACTCACAACATTAAACTTTTTGGCCTCTTTTTTTAGTACAGAACCGCTACCACCAACGCCTCGGAAGAGTTTCTGAATCTACTTCAGCACTTACGAAGAAAAAATTCAAAACTCCCTTTGATTTCCGAATTATGTCACTATTCAAAACGTCTTTAATCAATTTTGTTAGATTAATTCTCTAATTTTTTCCTAAACAAAAAAATAAAGCTTGAAAAAAAAAAAAAAAAAAAAAAAAAAAAAAAAAAAAAACTCAATTAATAAATTAAAATTTTATGAATGGTGTTACTTTTAAACAACTCAAAAGTACAACTACAGTTTAATTTCAGAAATTGTGGGGGTGGGAGGAGGGGCACGCAAGTGTTCTCGGAAATACAAAAAATAGTCGTAAAAAATAGAGTTCAAAGTAATCATAAACATTGAGCAGAAAAACTCTTTTAAAACTTGCACCCGAGTTCGTTTCGACGCGCAGGTGCGATTTAAAATATAGCAAATATTGCAATTGCACGAGAGGCCCCATAACCGTAGGGGCCCGAGTTACAAAAATGCTTATGATAAATGTTTTACATTTTCTATGATACAGAAATAGGGCCCCAAAATGTATTTCGACGGAACCCAAACTTGTAGCTCTGCAGAAGCGATACAAAAAAGACTGCATTACTGTGATTCATATTACAAATATCGAAAAATTAAAAATTACCGTCGGTTCAACGAGAATCTAACAAAATGAAACAAAACCGGTTTCGCCATCTCATATTTCTTTCCATAGTCTCCAATTCGGCAATATATCACCAAATGATCGTCAGTCTGAGGCGCTGTATTAGTTTTGCCTTGAAATAAGTAATTAATAGCCACAAAAAATGAGTAAATAGGCTTTTTAGAACGTTCGATTGAAAACAAGAAGGGAATTGCACAACTGGAACGTATGCACATCCCACACGCGAAAATTTAGCCTTCTACAGCTTACCATTTTTGAGTTATGACTTATGAGAGATACTTACGTACATCCAACCGCAAGAAACAACGCAATAATTAACTTGTTTGGTACCTGAATGCAGTATTAAAAACTCTTTCAGGGGTGATTAAAATAATTCATACTGAAATGTAAGTAAACAATTTTGTGTGAAAACAATAACTCACTTTACTTTGTACTTTAAAAAGTAAAACAACAAAGGTCCTTTTTTTTCCAAAAACATCGGCCAATTCCATCGGCTTTTCGATGTTTTTTAAGGCCGATGGGCCGATGTTTCCTGCAAGTTAGCATCGGCCGCCGATGCCGATGGCTAAATTGTTGAACCATCGGCGCCGATGCATCGGCCAGGCCGATGCATCGGTCGAGTCCTATTACCCATAAACAAACTCGTTCTGGTAGGGTTGTCAAACCACCAGAACATTTAGATCTTTAAATCCCTTTTTCCGAACTTCGTCGGGGGGATGTCGCGGGAGCTTTGGCCGCTAGACAGCGCCCCGCTCTGTGTTGATGTATGCTAAGGCTATCTGAGTGCGTGGCTATTCTGTTGTTCTGTTTTCGCGCTTCCGTGTACTTTTGTGTTGCTGTAACTCCGTCCAGTAATAAAACATCTATGTGCTTACATCATTAGTCTTCAATGAAATACGAAACACCCTCGCCTTCTAACCGCTCGACAGGCAGCTGTCAGAACGAGCATTTTCCACCGCTCAGTTCAAGAAGTCCCTTAATTCATTTTGTTCGGACTTTAATGGTCAGAGATCTGTGTACTTGAGGTGGTAAATTTGTCTCCTGCTGTAACTCGTTCATGTTTAGGGGGACTATACGTCCTCGAATGTCGAGAACAGTCATGAGTTCTGAACTTAATTGGCAATATGTCCCCCAAAAATTGTGTTAGTACTTGGGGACCAAAAACTCCTCAGATTTAAATAAATTTCATTCTTTGCCCTCAAATCAGAAAATGTGATGCTTCGTTTGCAGTTTGAGACGTTTTTTTTCTAATGATTTTATCTAGTTCAATAGGAAATGTCGCAATATTTATGAAAGAACCTTTTTCTTCTGAACGACTTTACTAAGGCAGCCAGAATCTAACTTTCAGCGGGGGGGGGGGGACAAAACGATCTTTTTATAATATGTATACTACTATACTAGGATTTAAAATATAAACTAGAATTACCAGTTTCAATGCTGTACTTTACATACATGTGGGGATTGTATACATCTTACTACTAAGGCTGAGCGAAATGGGAAGATTGGGTGCCGAGAACATTGGGCGCCGGCAACATTAGGGCGCCGACGGACGCCGAGCATTTTAGGCGCCGCGCAGTGCAGTATTTGAACCGAAAGCCTGACCAAAATTATTTTATGCTCTTTATCTACAGAAATCTCACATAGAAGCAATATAAGTATTATTAGTGACATGTCCAGTAAGGGATCCGTTATCATAATGGGGGATTTCAATTTTCCGGGTATTGATTGGAATAATTTTTATCCTGGTAATGGCGAAGAAGAGGAATTTTTAAAAGTAATTGGTGACTGTTTCTTAGATCAAGTTGTAACTCAGGGAACTCGAGAGGAGGCGATTTTGGATCTAGTTTTTTTGTGACATAGGTAGTTTTGTTCAAGGGTTGTGTGTAGGGCATAGATCTTAAAATAGAATAGATGTGCCTTCTCCCCACTTTTCTCCTCAGAGAGCGCGTCAACATCCCCCGTTGGACATCACGTGATCAAGGGACACCTCTGACAAGAAACTGCTTCCCCTATCGAAGAGAATCACTTTGCGCCGCGATCATTTGCACAATTCTGGGAAATTAAAGCATTTAACCCATGGGTTAAATGCTTTAAGCATGGGTTAAACCCCATGGGTTAAGCATGGGTTAAACTCCCCTTTAAGCATGGGTTAAATTAAAGCATTTAACCCATTATTAAAGAAAAAGGGAACACTCTGTCCCTCACGTAACACCTCATATTTTTCACTAAAAGTAATAATTAAAAAAGGTAACAATTTTTTTTCATTAAGAAATCGCAAATGTATTTGTTGTACTTTTGAAAAAAATGTCCTTTGTTACTTTTTAAGTTATTACTTTTTAATGAAATGCGGGACAAAATGACAGCTTTTTCATGGAATGGTCCATTAGATCCCAATCATAACTTTTGAAGCAGGCGCACAAGTTATTTAAACTTTTTTTCAAGTGCTTTAAATACTGAGTAGAAATAGACGTCTTCAAAAATCTTAAACAAAAATTGACCTTATAAATTTTCTTTTATTTCAATCAAATTTTTCAAATACAGATAAATGGTTTCAATGCGTGCTTTTTCCCACAACTTTTGAAGCCAGTGCAACAATTTAATATAAAACCCTATCTAAAACCATAAACCAATTAGAAATACAAATGTAAATAGTATCGAATATCAATTAACTCAATTAAATAATATTCTAAGATTCGCATGCGTTTCGAACCAACATTCTATTAGCAAACAAATAACTTTGGTTTGTTCCTGATTTTTAAGCAACTTCAGTGTTTTTTTTTTTTTTTTTTTTTTTTAAGTACTCAGAAAATAAATTCATTTGCAATTATAAACTACATGAATGGTCATTTGACTCCTGCCCCCTTCCCTATTTTTCTTTTCTTTTTTTTTTTCGTCCTACAGAATATGATAATTTTGACAATTTAAACTCGAGGGTGAAGAAAACTAATGTGTCCCTCAACAATGTTAATTTTGTCACTTTCCTACTTATTGGTCTTGGTGAATTATTTTCATTGTTTGAATTGACTGCGCGATGCATTCTAACGCTTCAATATTTAGTAACGATTAATTTTATAAACTTGTTAACGAGAAAATCTGCAATTTCTGTTTCCAACATATGCTTATTTAAACTTAGAAAAACGGAATTAGAAATTTTTTTCATAACTCTTGTGGCTTCATGAGTAACATGATATTTTTGTGTTTTACTCCCAAAACTTTTTCACATTCTCGCTCAGTTGTTCTTCACAAATGTACATATTTCAATGGTTGCAATCTTGCAATAAATATACTTGAATGTGTCTCAAAATTCTTAAATTTTATTATGCCTATTTTTTTGGTTTATTGTAGTTAAGACTGCGTTGCAGTCGTCGCAGTTCACAACAGAGTGCACTTGCCGGACAAAAAATCCAGCGTAGTCAGAAACATCATTAATATACTGCGTCATGTTAATTGAGATGATTTCTGAATTTTCCAAATCGTCGTCAAAGAAATCGGAAGAAAAGGCTTTCTTTCAAAGCATTTTTGTTACGCTTCAAATTTAATCTTAGCATTTGAAGGTTGTCAAAATCAGCGCAATTTAAAGAACTGAACTCCTTAAATTTCCGTATGAATGAATAATCTTTTTTTCGCACTTCGAAATTGTCCGACGATTATTGTTGAATCCTCCCTCACAACCTGATCGCACTGAAAAAAGTTTCAAGGTGATCCTGTGTAAGCTTATAAGTCAGTACGCAGTTTAGAACTTGAATTCTGGAACCTACATACTTTTCATATGTTCCCAGCACACTTTTCATAGAAATTAGGAAACTTAAAAATCCAGTTTTTCGAGGACATACTATAACTAATTTTCCATCGCTTGTTTTTAGTGATTTAATATAATGCTCGGCATCTACAATAAATTGCTTAAAATATTCTTTATTTCGACTCTGCAGGGAACTTTTCTTTGCCTTTAGCAGAAAGAAAGATTTCTGTTACTCAGAAAGTCCACTATGTCTTTATTTTTTAATGAAATTGGCACCAGCATCGCATTCATCAAACACCCTCTTTCGATAGAAAATCTCAGATTCACACATATAGAGATTTCTCCCATAAGTATAATGAAAATCTTCAGACAATCCTAGACTTTTAACGACGCTTCGCATTGTTATATCACTGTTACCCGAGAAGAGGGAGACACGATGTCCCTTGATCACGTGATTCTCGGCAGAATCATGATGACCCCACTTTCTCCGGGCGAAATACGCTGCGCTGTAGGAGAAAGGCCTATCTATCCCTTTTAAAGATCTATGGTGTAGGGGAGCATATTTTAGATAGTGATCATAACAGCATTAGGTTCCGGGTTAAATTTGAAGTGTGCAAAGATGATAATTTTAGGTTTGTGCCCAATTTCAGAAACACTGATTTTGTTGCACTTAGGCAGAGCTTGAAAGAGGTTTTTTCGTCAGGATTGAAAAATAGCGACGTAGATCAGCAGTGGACGCAATTTAAGGATAAACTTGCTAAAACGGTTGGGGACTATGTTCCATTTAGGAGAAAAGGTGTTAGTACCAAAATTTGGCCCATGTGGTTCTCCAGGGAGACTAAAGAAGCTCTTAATTATAAGCAAGCCACTTTTCGTCAGTTTAAAGAAACTGGTCAGAGTGCGTAGAGACTCCAGTATGGTAAGGCAAGGCGAAATTTTAAGTATTTGGTACGGATTTAGAAAAGGGCCTTTGGTTGATGAGTATGGAAATTTAATCCAAAACGATAGGGATATTGCAAATGTTCTAAATAACTTTTTTTCCAGTGTGTTTAACGATAACTGTATCTCAACAGTTGACACTAACAAGACACAAGCTATTATACAGTTTGAAGATTTTGTATTTTCCAGGGAGGAGGTTTTATTTCATTTGAAAAAGATTAAAGCAACTAAAGCTCCGGGACCAGATAATATTTATCCAAAAATTTTAGTTGAATGTGCAGAGGAATTAGTGGCTGTTATTTTGAATATTTTCAATAACTCGGGGACGGTGCCAGAGGACTGGAAGCTGGCTAACATAACGCCACTCTTCAAGAAGGGGTCTAAAGGTATTGCTGGGAATTATAGACCTGTAAGTTTGACTTCGGTGATTTGTAAGATTTTCGAAACTTTGATCAAAATTAAGATCATGAAATTCTTAGAGACTAATAGTCTGTTGACTAGTTTGCAGTATGGTTTCAGGAAAGGTAAATCCTGTACTACTAATTTATTGCATTTCTACGACAAGGTTACCTCAGCTTTAGATAACAAAAAATGTGTGGATGTTGTTTATATTGATTTTCAAAAAGCTTTTGACAAGGTACCGCATGTTGCTCTTCTCAGCAAGTTAGCTGACATAGGAATAGGAGGAAAAACTTTCATTTGGGTAAAAAACTGGCTGACCGGAAGGAAACAAAGGGTAGTTGTAAGGGGGAAATTATTCTAATTGGAGTGAGGTTTTAAGTGGGGTTCCTCAAGGATCAGTGTTAGGGCCTGTTTTGTTCATAGTTTTTATGAACGATATTCACAAAAATATTTCTGGGAACATGAATTGTTTTGCTGATGATGTCAAAGTTATGGGGATTGTCGAAAATGAAGAACAAGTAAAACAGCTGCAAGAGGATTTAGATCATGTTACTAAGTGGGCAGATAAATGTTGTATGGCAGTTAATGTAGGGAAATGTCAAGTGCCACACTTAGGTCATGGAAATAAACGTATGAGATATCGTTTACAGGGTTCAGTCATAAATCAGGCAGAAAATGTTATGGATCTGGGTATCTTTATTAATCAGGACTTCAAGTTTAGTCAACAGCGCAGTATTTCTAGCAACAAAGCCAACAAAATGCTTGGGTTTATCAATAGATCTATTTCAAACAAATCTAAGAAAGTTCTTCTGCCTTTATATAGGAGTTTAGTAAGACCTCATTTGGAGTATGCTGTTCAGTTTTGGTCGCCTTATCTGAAGAAAGATATTTTTGTATTGGAAAGGGTTCAAAGAAGGGTAACTAAATTAGTAAGGGGACTCTCAGATTTAGATTATGATACCAGACTTAATAATCTTAACATGTATAGCCTGGAGCAAAGGGGACATGATTCAGTTATTTAAATTTATCAAAATGAAAGATGTAAATGGATTAAATTTTTGCGGGGAAAGCAGGACAAGAGGTCATTGTTTTAAGCTATTTAAATCTCAGGCTAACTTGGAAATCAGGAAAAACTACTACTTTAGCAGGGTCGTGGGCACTTGGAATAGCTTACCGGAAGAGGCGGTAATGAGCAAGGGAGTGGATAGCTTTAAGAGGGCCATTGATCTTCATTGGGGACTAATTAATTGACTAGGACCAGCCTAGCTGGGCCCAGAGCTTGTTGCTGGTCGTCACATTTGTATTTGTATTTGTATTTGTAAGGTATTATTCAATTCGTAATTTTAAGAAATAAGAAAAAAATCGTTTATTTACTAAAAAATTAAATCTATTAAAACCTGATTAATCGCTTCCATCGTCTCTTCCATCGCTGTTTTCAATTCACACACACCGTATATCAAGGAGCAGAAGACTTATGATTTTAGAAGAAAACGGTTTGTTCTTTTTATACATAACTAAAGTCCGTTGCTGCTAAATTAAGGGTAGGAAGTTAATAAAAAAAACTTTTTACTACATCGCTGTCGCACAGCATGAGTGAAAATTTGCGAGAAGAGTTTTATCTATAACGCCTTTATTTCGAGCTTCGGCTACTTCTTCTGAGATCTTTAACATTGACTGAATAAATTGTGAAATGACAACAGTACCACACATTAAAATTTTGTGTACAATGGATGGCGTTGAATACCAGCCATCTAGAGCTGCTAAAAAAGTTAGTAGTTTCGCACATGTGAACTGCAAAATTCTCAGGATCAATGATGTGACCACTAGACTGTTTTTCTATTATCACTTTGAACTTATGAAAAGAATTTCGATCGATTGCTTTAATTTGAGCAGTTGCTAAATGTCAGAGAAGAATCTTCTAGACGTATTTCTATCATCGGTGTTCCCAACATGATCTTTACATGGAAGAGGCTAGAGGCTATGCACCTTCATACGTAATTAGGTATTCGCGGAAAGAGCCAGTAATGAAAAAAGATTTAAGCTTACTTTTATGTGCATATGTTAAAGCTCGATAAAATTGAAAGAGGGCCTACAAGATAATCTGATAAGAGGGCCTATTAAGGAATGCGGGGGCCATGGCTCCCAAATCAGCATTTGGAATATTCATTAAATGCTCAAACATAAATAACACAGACAGTCAAAGCCTAACATAATGTTTGTTTGTTTTTTATTTATTTATTTTATTACTATTATTACTATTTTTTTAATGAATTGGTTTTCCTGAATTGTATGTTTCTTGTTGGTGTTAAAGTTATATTATTAATTGTTTTAGACACACGCAGTGTCTTTTACACGTTAACTCATTTGAGCACAGCCACAGCATAGCTTAGTTCTCTCGAAATTACTTGCTCCCTCAAATCCTCCACTTGCTTCTCTCACTTGATTCGACAAATTGTCTAGCTGATCCTTGGTCGTACAGGTTTTTCTGCGTTTCAAAAATCAAATTTATGCGATTGAACAAGTAATCATCTTTTTGCAAAACACGTTCCTCCACATAGGGAGTCAATGGCAGCAGTCAATTTTTGTTTGAAGATTCACCCAAAATGATTAAAAGTGATTTAATAGATTAAACTCACTTTCCGGATATTTTGTAATTTCTGAAAGATGTTTCTCGAAAAATATAATTTTCACATCCATTTCCTTGGGTAACAATATTTGTATTATGTCGTGTAATGACTATTTAGTAATTTATTTAAACTTTCTAGAAGTTTCTGAAACGAAAGGAGAATGTGTGCAAAACCAGTAGAAAATATGAAAATGTATACCAGTAAGTTTAAACCCGCTTAAAACGCTGTGGGGGAAAATGGGTTAAATTTTCTTTCACAACCATTTTAAGAAAACCCTAAGCTTATATTTGGTGGTCAAACGAAAACCCTGAAGCCCACGGAACACAAACAAAAAGTCTTCGATTTGAAATTTGTTCCCGAAAATCCAATCACTGATTTACAGTTGTTTAAAACAATACAAAAATATTCCCTCAACTAAAAGGCATAAAACATGTATTTCTTTGTAAAGTACATAACTTCAGCTTCCATCTGTCAAAAAAAATCTTTACTTCCAAGAAAAACGACTGACACAGTGGATAAAATAAGTAGAACAAATGCAGTCTCCAAAAACACAGCAATGCAGATTCTACAACGACTAAGTTAGGAGTTCTAGTATGACTATCAACGAAGGTTGAGAAACTTCATAAGAAGGAATATGATGTAGCAACTATCCAGGTGTTCGAAAACCGATACTTGAGTAAGATTGACCATCCTTTCCATTTTCGACTTTTGGCCAGGTTTTTGGTATAAATTCTCCTCTGTGCGCCGGGAACATTGGGCGCCGAGCATTTTGAGCGCAGAGAACATTGAACGCCGGGCATATCGGTGCCCAATTCTTTTTTTTTTTTAACCGACTTCAAAAAGGAGGCGGTTATCAATTCATACCGTATGTATGTTTTTTTTTTTTTGTTTGTCCACTCATAGCGTCTCACCTAGCGAACCGATTTTGATGATTCTTTTTTTAATGGATAGGGGATGGCTCAACTTAGGTCCCATTACTTTGTTTGACCATATTTGTTCTTTAGAAAAAAAGTTATGGGCAAAAAACAGTAAATTTCATGCAATTTCCCTATTAAATGATTAAAATGATATTGTAGCGAAGTTCGCACTTTTCATCCGTGGATAATAGTGGCTCAGTGGTAGAATTCTCGCCTCCCACACGAGCGACCCGGGTTCAAATCCCGACTAGGACAAAGCGAATTTTACTAAAATTTCGTTTCTACTGTTTCCCGTATTTTCTCGAATCTTCTACTGATTTCGGTATCTTTCCAAGTCTGGAAAGTTCCAGCACTTTCTCAAGTTGTATATAAGGAGATGTAACGTTAGTAGTATATGTATGCTGACTACTGAAACAGGAAATTTCCAATTACCTCGTATTGGCTCCAATTCATTTCCGGTATGGATGACCTCAGTTGAATTGATGCATCCAAGAACCGTGATTTTATTATATGCATGGTTTGTTGAGCGTTGAAGATATTGTCTCTTCATCTCGTTCTGTTTAAGTTTTACGGTTCAGTTCAGTTTTCGAGCATTTAGCGTTCATCAGATATAGGGATAGGGGGGATAAAGTAAAGAAAAGCGGACACAATAATGCAAATTAAGTTTTAACATTTAACTGTGATATTGGAAAATCATTGAAGCAATAAAGAAATGGATGTGGTTTAACGACTCTCGCATATGATAATTTTACTCAAAAGGCTGATTAGGTTGGGTAGTGATGACGAAGGACAGGAAAACGTCTACAAAAATAGATGTATAAAAGGGTTTTAGTGAGATTACTGCAAAGAAAATTTCCATCATAAGTAGGATTTTTTTTCTAATTAATATGTGTGAAAGAGTTGGTATATGATAGAAAGTAATGCTTTAGCTATGGTTAAAGATTATAAATGCTTCTAAAATGTTTCCATTATCGGCTTAGTCATTTTCTTTTTTGGAGGGGGTAGGATTTAAATAATAATAGATTAGAGAAGAGTTGCTTGTTGAATTTCAAAAATGGTTAAGAGGATGTAAATAATGAAAAATAATTATAATGTAAGTGGATTGAGGTTAATGTATTCTTTTGAAGGTCTTGGTGAATTGTATAAAAACCCGTGGAACGCGTATTTCGATAGCTACAACCTCCCTCTCTCCTCGGCACCAAACAGCCAAGTTCTTAAGTTATGATGAACTCCAATACTCGTTCGTAAAGTTTTTAAATAATTTTATGTTTTTTCTTCTAAGTGGGAGATTTTTTTAAAACTTGTATTTATTTCTATGACATTTAAAAGCATAGATATTTTCTTTTAGTAAAACGATCCATCGACCGACTACAGGATGAAGAAGATTGGGAACCCAGTCAACGGTTTGAAGCGAGTACATCATCATCACGTGAGTCTAAGTGTTTTATTTCTGTATGTAAATAGGAGATTTTTTTTTTTTTTTTCATAACAAAAATCTATTCTAATTTTTTTTTTTTTTAAAAGCATATGCCCATGTATTTCCCGTGCTAAAAAAAAGGAAACGAAATCAAGAATCAATTGATTATGAAGATGAGGGATATCAGCAAATTGAAGAAAAACGTAAACCGAGTGCTGAAGTAGGAGATAGGATTGTTGTAGGTAATACAAAATTTAGAATTTTTGTTTTTCAAACTATTAAACAGTTAATGATTTTAAAATATGTTTTTCGTTTTTTTTTTTTTTTTTTTTGTAAATTTGTTATTTTTTTTTATTTAAAAGCTCACACCGAAACAAAAGGATCGGACGCACGAAAGGATGTGGAAATTATTGAAGTGAAAAAACCTAATTTTGATTTTGACCTGAGCAATGAACTGGAAGAAAGAGATGCAAAGCTGAAACCTTTCAGCATTAACCTCGGTAACAAAACTTCTGTCGAATTGAAGGAATACAGAAATGTGTTTTACTTTGGATTTTCTCGACACAATGATCTTGGTGGAGTGAAAAATAGATTTAATATTGAGTTAAATCAATTAAATATTGTCCTGAAAGCATTAGAGATGGTTAAGGGATACGCAAGAGAAAACGGGATACGAGTTTAAAACGAATTGAATATTCTTGGGGGGAGGGAATTTTTTAAAAATGAGTTAAAGTAACTTAAAATGGAAAGGAGGGGGAAATAGAAAATGTTTTTGCATTCTTCAAATTAATGTTTTTGTTTGTCGCAGCTATGGACTTTTGCATTTAGTAATAACAATGGTGGAATTTATTTTACAAGATAGAGCATTTCGCGGGTATGTACGCTCATTTCGTTCTCAAATTCATGAGCTTGATATATATCGTGTGTATGAAATAAGTAAAACAAAAATTTTTGATTTATTAAATGTTTCTAATATTTTGAGATTACGATTTTTTATTTGCTTTAATATTATATTTAGCAAAATAGTGGAAAACAAAGAAGTGACGAATAACTTTTATTTTTGTAGTAGCATAAAAAGGATTATTTTCACAGGACAAATAAATACCGCTATTGATGAATGCTTTATTACTATAATAGAAAAAATTGAAAATTTTTTAAGAAATGGGTCTGGATGGGTTATTAAACAAGTTGAATACATTGATGTCCACATCGGTAGATATAACCCCCCAAGGGGTGGTTGCTCAAATATAAATTTACCTCCAAAGTTAAGAAATAAAAAGTGTTTAATTAATATTAAATGTAGTGATAACAAATGCTTTTTATATGCCGTATTAGCTAAACTGTACCCTCAAGACATAAACCCTCAAAGAATTTCCCACTATAAAAAGTATTTAAAGACTTTAAAACTAAAAGGTATTTCTTTCCCTATTCAAATAAATGACATTCCGAAGTTTGAATTATTAAATAATATAGGAATCAACGTACTTACTATTGAGGATGATGATAAAAAATTGGAAATATTTCCACTAAAAATAAATAAAGATTCAAAATTTAAAAGAAATGTAGATTTACTGTTTTATAAAAATCATTTTTTTTTGATTAAAAATTTCAACGCATTAATGAGAGGTAAGGATCGTAAAAATTTTTATTGTAAATCATGCATGATAGGTTTTTATCGAAAGGAAACATTTAATTTACACAAAAATTTGTGTTTGAATATTAAAAATGCTCAAAAAATTTCTATGCCTACTGATTTGAACTTAAAATTTTCTGATGTATCAAAAATGTTGTATCACCCGTTCTGTATTTTTGCTGACTTTGAATGTATTACTGAAAAAATATCCGGTGCGTTACCGAGCAGTGAAGAGAGTTTTACTGCTCACATAGAGAGTCATAAGCCTATAAGTTATGCTTTGTTAGCTACCAATTCACAAGATGAAGTAATATTTCATGAATATTATTGTGGTTTAAATTGTATTGAACAATTTATTGCAACATTAAAATACATCACAAATATTCTTCTAAAGAAATTACATTTTAACAGACCTATGATTGATGATGGAACTAAAATTCTAAATTGGGAAAAATGTCATTTATGTGATAAAAAGTTTAAACCCGGTGAGATACGTGTGAGAAATCACGACCATCATAGTAGAAGAAATGTGAATAATATTCTTGGAATTGCTCACGTAAGTTGTAATTTGAATTATCGAATACAAAATTTTATTCCTGTAGTAATTCATAATTCTAGGAACTATGATACGCATTTAATTTTGAAATATTTGCCTAAAGATCTTATAAAAGATATTACGATTATCCCCATGAATATGGAGAAAATTACAGTTCTAACGTTAGACAATATTAAATTCATCGATAGTTATTTGTTTATGAATGCCTCATTGGATGCTTTAACAGAAAATTTAAAACAATCTGGTCATGAGTTTAAAATTTTTAATGATTTTTTTAAAAAGCATGCTCATAGGGAACTTTTGAAACGAAAAGGCGTTTTTCCATATTCTTATTTTGATCGTGTTGAAAAATTGAATGATACTTGTCTACCACCCATGAAGGCTTTTTTTAACACACTAACTGGGGAGGAAATTGATGCGGAAGACTATTTACATGCACAAAATGTATTTAATAAATTTAACTGCAAAAATTTCAGTGATTATCTTGAGATCTATCAAAATAACGATGTCGTTCTTTTGTGTGAAAATTTTTTAAAATTTAGAAAAATGTCAATGGAGTCATACAATCTCGACCCCCTGAGATTTATCAGCAGTGCGGACTTGACGTGGCATGCTGGGTTAAAATTAAGTAAAGTCGAGATAAAATTGTTAGGCAACGTTAATGATTACATTTGGTTTGAAAATCAGATGCGAGGAGGGGTTAATATTTTATCTAAGCGATATGCAATTGCTAACAACCCATACATCCCAGAGACGTATAATGCAGATAAACCTCACAGCTATATAGTTGCATTAGATGTGAACAATTTATATGGATATGTAATGAGTCAGCCGATGCCAGTAGGTGAATTTTATTGGTTAACACAAACAGAAGTTGAAAATTTTGATATAACAGAAAAATCTTTTGATGATGAAATTGGGTTTTTTATTGAATGTTCGCTGACATACCCCCATAATGTTCATGAAATTCATGATTGTTTACCTATGGCTCCTAGTCATATAGATATCACATTTGACATGTTGTCTCCCTACGCAAAAGAATTATGCGAAAAATTTAATTTAAAACATATATTTCCAACAAGAAAACTAACTCCTAATTTTTTTGATAAAAATAATTATGTAGTTCATTATATGAATTTAAAATTTTATTTGGAACATGGTATTGTATTAAAAAAAATTCATAGAATTTTATCATTCAGACAGATGAAGTGGTTAGAAAGATACGTAAATTTTAATAATGAGAAACGTCAACAGGCTAAATCGGATTGCGAAAAATTATTTTTTAAAACAATGAACAACGCATTTTACGGGAAAACTTGTCAAAATGTACGAAAGCGAATCAATGTGAAGGCATCAGTAACAGAAGCTACTTGTCGAGCTAACATGGCTAGCCCACTTCTGGATTATTTTGAAATAGTTAATGATAATTTAGTCTTATTTAAAATGCGGAAAAAAACTCTCCGTTTGGACAAGCCTTTGTTTATTGGCTTCTGTGTTTTGGATTTGGCAAAATTACGAGTTTACCATCTTTTTTTTGATTACTTTAAGAAATTTTATGGGCAAAAATGTCGTCTCCTTTATTCGGATACAGATTCCCTTTTTTTACATTTATCCACAAATGATTATTACCGTGATATGCTTGATCCATATTTTTCAAAAATTTTAGATTGTTCAAATTTTAGCAAGGATCATTTTTTGTTTAATGAAACAAATAAGGGGAAACTAGGCTGTTTGAAAAATGAAATTTGTTCTCCCATACAAGAATTCGTCGGATTGAAATCAAAAATGTATGCCTTTAAATACGAGGATACGTCAAAAAAACGAGCTAAAGGTATAAAAACATGCTGTTTAAAAAAAACTATTCATTTTGAAGATTATAAAAGAGTTTTATTTGAGCAAAATTTCGACCGATTATCTCAAAATTCTCTTATTTCTAAAAAACACGAACTTTTTACAATCATACAAAATAAAGTAGGTTTATCAGCATTTTATGATAAAAAATTCGTATTAGATAATGGCATCGATTTAAGATCATATGGTCACTTTAAAAATTCTAAGTAAAGAAACAAAATAATCGAGGTCTCTTTTATAGATCAAGTGAAAGACACCAATTCGAAATACAACCACACCAGAAAAATAAATATAAATCGAAAACATTTTTCTCCTGACTTATTGAAAACTATAAAAAGAGATCCATATATGACGACAAAAGAAATGATTGACATATGTTTCGGTGGTTGGACAGCAGAAAATTAATTGAATGATGTAAAATGTATGTATTTTAATGTGTATTTTATTTTTAATGTATCTGTGTTTGTATGTATTTTATCTGAAACATTTTTTTTTAAAAATATTACTGTAGAATGTAAAATAAAAAAGGCGGGTCCCCCCTACAAGGGGCCTGCAGTGGTTTTTGAGAGATTTTTTTCTATTTTTAAAAATGAAAAACCTCTTTGAAACCACCGTAGGCCGGAATCATATACACGCAAGAAGATGCAACCAAGCATGAATACAGATGAAAAGAACACGATCTGAAAGTTGTGGTGCGTGAGCAGAATATTTAAGATCGGTTGATTCAAGAGAGACGGTTGAGTGCAATCAAGTGAGTTTTTACTTTTTATTTTCTTTGAAAGTTATCCAAGAGAGAAGAAGGGAAAAGCATTTCGGCAGTGGGGGGACGAAGTGGAACTCGGTTAAATGTATACTACTGAGAAGAATGAACTTTTCAATAATGAAGCAGATGCTCAAAAGAAGGAAATCACGGTAAGTTATTTTTCTATTGCTCTCAAACTGAATCGACCTGAAAGTTGCGGTGCGTGAGCAGAATATTTAAGATCGGTTGATTCAAAAGAGAGAGGCAGTCGAGTGCAGTCGAAAAACAACCATTATTAATGTAACGTTTTTACATTAGCTGCTCTGTTGAAGTTATAGTGTCATAAAACATCTAAAACTGCTTAAAGTAAGTTATTTTTTCTATTGTTTTCAAAATTGCAATTCTGTTGAATGAAGAAGACGGATTTGTACACTTCCGAGGAGAAGAAAGAAAAACAGATGAAAGTAAGGTTTTCTTGAGTTGTGTTGTATGACCGATAATGACTAGCCATGCAACACAACTCTGGAAATCCTTGCTTTTTCAAGCATTTACTGTCAGCGACAACAATGGAAAAAGTACACTCTTTTTACATTAGCTGCTCTGTTGAAGTTATAGTGTCATAAAACATCTTGAACTGCTTAAAGTAAGTTTTTTTTTTCTATTTTTTTCAAATTGCAATTCTGTTGAATGAAGAAGACGAGTTTGTACGCTACTGAGATAAATGAACTACACAATAATGAAGCAGATGCTCATCAGAAGGAAAAGAGAAAAAATCATTTGATAATGATAAGTATTATTCCTTGGATTATGTTGAATGTTTTTTTATATATACGTTAAACATACAACATAACTCTGGGACTAAATACTGTCAAAAACAACTTGGGAGGTGCATTAGAGAGTTCTGAAAACACGGTAAGTTATTTTTCTATTGCTTTCAAACTGAATTGTCTTATTCATGCACTTGATAATAATTTTTTTTCTATTGCTCTCAAACTGAATTGTCTTTTTCATACACTTGATAATAATATTTTTTTCTATTGCTCTCAAACTAAATTGCTTTTTCCACACACAAAATAACGAAAAAACAAACAGTCTTTTTTTTAAAAACATATATATATTTATTAGTTTTACATTCATTGGTGTAATTCATGTAACAATTCTTTAGCATGTAATAAACGAAAATAACAGATTTTGACTTCATAGTCTAGATATAATGTTTCATATTCTTTGTAAACATTTTTTGCATACAATAAAATATCTAAAAAGTTTAAAAACAGAGTTTTATCTAGATAAGATAAAGAAAAACAACAATCATTACATTTTTTGCGAAGCAATATCCCAAAACCAAGTGTTGGAGTTGAACTCTCTACTTTGTAAGAGAGTAGACTTGCACAATCTTCTTTATTAAGTACTTTAAAATAATTCACATGAACATTTTCTTGTTCACCTAAATATTCATTTGCTTCTAGTACACAAACTTTTATATCATAGTATAAATATTCTTTGAAGAACAAAATATCATTTTCAGCCGTCAACACAGTAGAATACCATCCGAATCGTTCCGCTCTCTCCATCTTCTGCATTTCTGATTAACAGTTTATGAAACTGTGAGCATGTTTTTAAACGACCGACATGTTTGAGAAATCCAATAAGAATGACGACAACAATTTTTGTATCGAAATTTTTTTCGAATAAAGCTTCGAATCATTTGTTCATTTAAAGATGGATCATTTTTGTTTAGTTGAATCGTCATATTTCGAGCGGAATGGTACAAAAAATAAAGACAAAAATGCCCGCACGTCATTGTTAGCTTATCTTGAAAACATATTTTATTATACATCATTTTTTTGCAATGTTTTCGCATGAAATTTAAAATATTTTTATTCTTCGGTCTTCTTCCGAAACTATCAAAATATATTCCCATTTCATTTTTAAAATGTAATGCAATCCAATGAGAACCAGGTAGACGTTTAGGATCCAAATTGATGATAAAAAAATTAAAATTGGATTTAGTATTAGGTAAAAAATCCGACGGGAAAACTCCACCAAATTGAGATTTTATTACTTCGTCGCTGCATGCTAATCGACATATCTGTACGGTGTCCATTTTCCTTAATAATCAATGATAACCGATCGTGATTTGTCGATTTCAATAATATTTCGAAATTCAGCATAAACAATCAAACTGACTGTGTTGGGTAAAGGAAAAGAAAATTTTAGATCGATGGCTAAATTCCCAGATTGTGTTGTACTGGAATGTGACTCGTTTCCTGCATAATCAGGAGTCATATCGAAGGAAAAAAGGGAGAAACCACCCTTATAGTCTGAATAATTTATATTTATGTTTTGAGCGCTATGATACCGATTTAAATCGGTAAACAAGTTCATGTAACATCGACTGTATTGGTCTTTCCGAAAATTTGGTTGTAGTGGTTTGAAAGGAATAGTTTGAGAACCATTAAGCACAGCTAAATATGATAAGTCAAAATGATGAAATTTAAATGGATTCTTCGAATATGCTCCATTATATGCCTCATTTGAAACTAACCCCATTATCAATCGGTTTGGTAATTGTCCAAGAAAAGCATTTGCGATATGTTCGGAAGCAATCCCAGCCGAAAGAGAAAAAGATTTAATTTCTACTCTTCTTATTGGCATTTTTATTACTCCTTTTTCCAAAGCTTTTTCATGGGCAACAATAATAGAAGGTGCGATGTTTACTTTTCGTACATATAGACTTGCAGAAAGAATGTTTATTTTGAAACCATTAGTTGCAGACATTAAACAAAAACTATTTTTGTTTCGCTCCAATTTTATTCTGACTGAAACTCCATGAATTAAAAGTTTCGGTTGATTTGCTAAATCAAAATGAATTGGTCCAATCAAATCAATTACTTTACTAAGATTACTCAGTTCAGATCTTTTTTTAAAACCTACATTATCAGCTGTTATGGAATCATGATGATTAGCAGTATCTTTATGAAAAAATGATGTAGTCAGTAAACTATCATGAGCATTTTTTGAATAAAACAACAAACTTTCAAGATATGAACGGTATGCGTAATTTACCTGAGTCGAAACTTGTTTGTCATTTAAAAATACACCACATTCTGAAAATATAGTGTTTAATAAGTAATTTATAGGAGCAACTTTAAGTTTTTCAGTATCTGTAAGTAATGTGTCATCAGCTTTTAAAACTTGTAATTGCAAATGTAGTAACGTATGAGAGATATCCACATACTGATTTCCGCTGCTACTGATCAAAAATTCAATCGGAGAATGTTCTGTCAACGAAGCAATTGGATGGATTTCAACAAACGTTGATGAATCAATTCCTAACTGCATCGGAACATCTTGAAACAAGTCTAATTCAGACTTGAGACAGATCAAATTTTTTGACATGATGAAAATATGTCTCTATTTAGATTTTTACACCGTTTTGCTGATGAATGATTTTTTTTCGACTTGCGTTTTCTTTTTATACCTTCGCCATGTTGTATTTTTTTAAAAATATCATCTTTTATTTGTTTTGAAGTTTCCCTAAATCTTGCACGTGCAGAATCTTTAAATGATTTGCCTGAGGAAACATCGGATATCACCCCACGTCCCGCATGAGCAATTTTTTTACCCAAATATTTTGTTGCTCTTAAAGCTAGAGGAGTAATATATCTTTTTAAATCTCCAAAAAACCCATATCCTCTTTGATGGTTCACACCATGAAAAAAATTTTCACCACCACCCACTTGTGAACAATAATAATTTTCACAGTCTTTAGTACTTAGGTACATCGTTACTGTCTTCGTACCCAAAGACATTAGAAATGATTGCAATGACCCCTATCACTTAAATTTATACTCTTCTGCGTCTGAAAGATAGCACAACAAATGTTTTTCCTCCACTGCAAATAATTCTGTTTCCAGAACTGGTACGCAAAGAAATTTCGATTGTTTCTACGTATTTTTTTCTCGAGGGAAAATAAAGCGGAAAATTGTACTGTCTCACAATCTGTTCCTTTTTATCAGTCATGCACGGTATAACTCTAAGCAAAGGAGCAAAAGTATCTCCTACGTGATGAGATGAAATTATATCAGAGTACACAAATATTTCAGTTATTCCACCATCGAGTTCTAAAGGATATTGACTTACATGGGATCCACTTTGAAAATGAACAGATGAGAAACCTAACATATCAGCTAATCCTTCACTAAAATGTATTTCATGAAGAGGTGGAACTTCTAAGTGAACTTTCAGATTTGGTAACTGACGTAGAATTACGTATTCAAATACATCGAAAAGACTCTGCGGGGTTTCATACATACCCACGTTTAAATCTAATTTCTCAACTACATCTGTTGTTACTATTTTTTCATAATATTCTTTAATTATTAATTTTATTATTTCGTCTGATTGTATCAGAATTAATGGGTTTATATTAGAAAAATTATGTATTCCTTTCGTGAATATCACATCTTTCTGAACATTCAGCATTTGCATTAACGATGGACATTTTTCGTGACTAACATGAAGTTCGGCATTTTCTGAAATTTCAAGTTTAACGTTATTTTTTATTGGTTCATACTCAAATTTTATAAATTTATCAACATCGAGTATATTTATATTTGCATTGATAACATTAAATACGTTATGAGAAATACGGAGTTTACTCTCTGGTTCTTTAATAAAATTTAATGGAATTACTTTTTCTGACTGATGTTTGGGATTTCTATTAAATACTGTTAATTTTTGACTAACATTTTTCTCAGTAGATCGCCTAAATTGAACCCTTTTAGATTTTGTAATTCTGATATCTTCACTTGGTAAATGTAACATGTATAAAAACTTATCGCCTTCTTTCTGATCAATAAATATTTCATACCCCTCAGATATTTCAATGTCGATGATGGTTTTGTTACGACTTAAAACCGGTGTAAATTTTATGAAATTCTTTCCTCCTATTGCTTTTTCAATGAGTTCATTTATACCTAGAAAAAAATCTAAATCATTTTGATCGGAATCATAAGAAAACACTATGTCATATCTCACATGATCCACGGTAAACTTCCTCTGTTTTTTATATTTTACTGTGTATGATTTGTTATGATCAAATATAGTATACCAATTGCGCGGAATTGATATTTCAGAAATCCCAACATCCCAATCTCCGTTAAGGTGTAAAGGTGAAGAAAGTTTGGTTCGAAAAAATGTTTGTGTATTTTCGGGAAAGTATTGCATGCTTGAATTACTCGGTAAAGTCACATAAAATTCGTTTGTCGTTTCATCCATGTTGATTTTATCCAAGAATTAAACCGATCGTCAAATCCTTGCCACTTTACAAACAATTCTTTGTTTTTCCCGATTCCCTTTGTCTTTAACACTTTTTCAATTTTCCAAAAATCTTCTGAGGTTTTCACAATTTTCTGTAGTTCCTGTTCATAAAAACGTCCTTTTATTAGTTCATTTTTTAAATCCTTTATGATATAAGTTGGTGGGTTTGAAGCATAACGTTTATGTATAACGAATATTTCATCGGTCCAGTTAGGTAAATATCCACGACGGAAAGTTCTTTTCAATTTCGAAATCCTCACTTGATCGCCGATATTAAATCTGTATTTAGGTTCATATTTATATCCATACAGTTTTTCAAAAATTAATGGTTCTAAATCTGAGGTGACTTTGTTCGGAGCATAGCCTGTACTGCGATGAATGCTGTCATTATAACTCTGCAACAGTGGTTTCAAGATGTCTACGTATTTATAGGAATTTCGGTGCGTAAAAATACGAAATAACTTGTTTTTTATTGTTCTGTTTGCTCTTTCTATGACAGAGGCATGATGTTCACTATGTGACGAATAATGATGAATTTTATTTTTTTTGAAAAATGCTTGAACTTTGGAGTTGTAAAATTCTTTTCCCTCGTCAGTTTGTAAATTCACTACATGTTTGGATTCCTTCAACAATTTTTTAAATGCTCTCAGAACTTCTTCGGAATTTTTTTTTTTAATTGGTATTGCAAATAAACGTTTCGAAAACACATCGATTGCTGTTAGCAAGTATTTGTAATTATTATTTTGCTTTGCGTATTTTGATAAGTCGATCAAATCACACTGCATAAGTTCTCCCATACCAAAAGATAAAACTTTCCTACGAGGAAAGTTAATTCTTATAGGTTTATGAAGTGTATAAACATCTTGTTTCAATAAAAACTCTTTTGCCTTTTTATATGGAACACCACTGGTTTTCGCGAGTTTTGAAACACCACCGAATGAACCGGGATGTTTTATATCGTAATAATTTTTTCTTAGTAGTTTATCCATGGTGATTTAATTTCTTCATATGACTTTGATCTCTTATGTTTAGGTGACTTGATTCTCTCATATGACTCTGATCTCTTATGTTTAGGCTCTTTTGTATTCAGTAACATATCATCAGCAACATCGTCGTGCTTCGCCAATCGTTGAATTTGAGGGATAAGTTTTGTATTTCCAATCCAACTGTGAGGGATGTTTATTTCTTGAATCGCTTTTAAGAATGTATAAAAATTTTTTGGTTCTACGTTTCGTTTCGCATTACTCATCGCATACACAAAATAGTCCACAATTTGCGAATTTTTTACCTTAGACTCTCCAACCATAAAATTACCTTCATCGTTCCAAGAGTAATGTCTAGTTTTTAGTTTTTCAGCAATAAGCGGAACAAATTTCGCGTACTTTTTTGGGACAGATTTAATGATATTTTTCAAATTTAAATCAACATAATCATCATGATGAGATGTGACTAAACTTTCATTTTCCTCACTTATGTCATTTCCTTTTGCTGCATCGTCTACTACTTTAACACGAAGTGGTTCCGGAGGTGTGTGAATCACTTTTTGATATCTCGATACCATTTGACCAAGCAAACGGGCTTTCATATCATCTGGTAACTTATTTCGATCCAACAAATTCGTGATGTCATCTTCCAACCTATCTTCAGTTCTTGGAATATTATGAGAATTTATTAACTCTTCAGGAATCCATGCCATTTTTTTCGCCATAACACTTGTTTTGTTTTTAAAAGTTTTTTCAAATTCTGTTTCCTATTGCTCTGCCAACCATACCTGCGACTGCAGAAGCAAGTGCTGGAAGAATGAGTGGTAAGAACCCTCCCACTTGATTTACTAAAATTTTTTTTTTAGATTTAAATGGTATACTCTTTTGAGTTAGTTTTCTTAACACGTTCTTATATTTTTTCAGCTTCTTTACATTAACGGGTATGTTTCCTCCTAATATATTCAAACAAATTTCACACAAACAGATAATTTGAGGTTTGCAGTAAAGCTTTTTTTTGCTCTCGTGATGAATGCGCTAACAAGTTTAAAAAGGGGAGATTCTTTTTTAATTTCTTCATTAGATAGGATGAAAAAAGCAATAATATCCTTTTTCGTTCGGAATCAAACTATCCCTCAGACGAAACTCTTCTTTCGTTGATGGATGCAAATCGATAAATAAATAGGTATGTGCTAAATCAGTGGCTTTTATATATGCATCCAAAAAAAATTTTGACTTTTGAGGATACAGTTGTCGTCCTAAACAATTAACTTGACTCATATCTCTTGAATTTTTAAACAAAATAATATAATGAGCGTTCAAACTTATGTCGCGCATAACTTTTAGTCGTGGAAATAAATTTTGCAATATTAAAATTACGCTTACATTACGATGATGAGAAGCAGCAGTGAATAAATCAGAAATTTTATTATTTAAATGATGCATCTGATCATCAAGTATGATCAAATCAACCCCCTCATAGTCCTGTGGCAAGCCGGAAACAAATTTGATATGTTTTTCTTCCAAAAACCAAGGAGCAGAATACAAATAACACCAAACAATGTTTTTAATTTTTTTTTCATATATGTTTCTTTTGATGAGACGGCGAACAAGACTAGTTTTTCCTACTTGAGAAGGACCAACCACGATTAGACTACTTGGATGCTTAAGCTTCAACATATTTTATAAACTAAAAAATAACTCAAAACAATTATCTTGTTTTCTCTGAATTACATCGGGAACAAACTATACTCTTAACGACTACATAACAAGATTGCGAGTTTTGACATTCGCAAAGTACTCGATAATCGCAATAAGGACACTTTTTCAAAACGCACATATTTTTAAAGTGTTTTTAATAATACTTATGACGATAGTAACAGATGATTCATTTAATTTAAACGATTTTTTTCTTGTTCTTCTACTTTCAGGATGTGTGCATGTTGCTTATATATGTACCTGATGGGAAGGTGCACGCTGCTTATATATGTACCCGATATGCGAAAATCCATACCTCCTCCACCCCACCTTCTCATGCATATGAAATATCGTTAAGACTGTCAGTGTTTGGTATTTAAAAAAATCAAAACACTAACAATCTTAGCATTATTTTATAAAGCACAATCATCTTTCTTAACATTAATTTATGTAGCGCAATCATCTTTTGAAAGAAGAAAGAAATAAAACCTACACAGAAACACAAGAACAAAAAAGACAGGTAAGTTTTTATATTTTTATATTTATGTTTGTTACAATATTTAATAACATCCAAAGCAATAGTTTTCAATCAGTTTCATCATAAGATAAATATTTCATTAAGTAATCAGTATCCAGAGTTTTGAAATAAAAAATTTTTAATTCTTGATTACAATTCTTCTTTTGTTCGTAGTATTGTGAACGAGCCATAGCTGAACACATTAATAAATTTCTAAATGAGTTAGAACAATAATAAACTAATTCATGAAATTTTCCATCAGGTTGATATACATAGAGAAACCCATATGCAGTTTCATGTAGTTTCATAGCAGTTAAAATTTTTCCAGCTTCATTATCGCTTAACGTCACATAATAAGTAATAAAAGCATTCGGATTTTCCAATCTAAATCTCATAGCATCATACAAACAAAGCTGTAATGATTCATACAAAAATTTTTCAAATAAAACAACATCAGATCCATTTTCATCTGAAGACGCAAACCATCCATATCGGTCTATTGCTGTTAACGACGTCATTGCTTTTCAATAGGAGAAAGCTAGAGTAGAACTTATTTCAACCCTTACCACAAAAGGAATGATTTGAAAAAAAAAAAAAAGGAGTCAGGATTTAAAAATCACTAAACTTTACTGCATATATTAGCAAGATACTGCAGAACCAGTCTCTTATACAGAGAGTTTATTGCTGTTTCCGATAAATGTTTATTCAACATAACGTTACAAATAGATACGCGATCTATATAACGGATAACAAAGTCCTCTGACAATTCTTGAAACAAAAATACTTTATTCAAATCAATATTTTTTTCCAGCGATATGATGGTTTTCTCTTTTAATTTTTGATGTTCGGCAACCAAAGATAAATCAAGTATTTCCGAAGTTTCCAAAATAAACTTATCACTTAAAGTCTGATATTGAGAAATTAATTTCCAATCCAATTTATTCGCATGAGATTTCATGAAATTTTCAGATAAATTTTGATATCTTGAAATCAAATTCCAATTCAATAAAAGAGCAAAATCTTCCAAAAAACCCTCCTCCAATACTTGATACTGTGAAATTAAATCCCAATCAACTTTTTCTTTAAATTCTGCAATAAACGTCGGACTCAACTTCTGATATCGAGATATTGTTTTCCAGTCAATATTTTCCTGAAGCTCACGAATGACATCTTCACCCAAAACAGTCGACTTACCGAACTCCGACCAATCAATAGTCATATTTATATCTTCAAGAAAGTATTCACCCCCCTCCCGAAAGATGACTTAAGTTGCTATAGAAATCGACAACAATGTTATTCCTCCAACAAAGCAACACGCTTTATATAGATTTCGAGAACCTCTGAACCAAAGAAAACAAAATATTAAAAAAAACATGACCGATTTATGAAAACTAAGCGGAACAAATCATACGCACACGAACAAACATGTACGCGACATGAATGTGGTAACAGAATCAAACACGAACAGGTTCAGTTGAAGGACATCCGCACAAAGGAGAAATTCAGACCAAGATCAAATAGAAAATGAGTAGATTAGCTACCATGGTTATTAGCTACATTACACGAGTTCAACTGAGGTCATCCATACCGGAAATGAATTGGAGCCAATACGAGGTAATTGGAAATTTCCTGTTTCAGTAGTCAGCATACATATACTACTCCTGTCATCTGCGAGTTCCTGGAAGCAATTCCTCCTTTCCGGGAACTAGAACTTTTGACAGCGCACGAGTTTTTAACGCACAAAATTTTGAAATAAATAATATTTGCTTTCTTCCCCATAGAGTATCGTTTTTCGCTGTCCTTTGGATATAAATTTTTAAAACCTTCTTGATTCTTAACGTGAAAAAAAAACTTTATCTGCCGTACATAAATGAGATTCGAAGAATTTATTATTATAAATTAGGGAAAAGACACAAAAAATAATTAAGTTTTATTCCTTGTGATCAAGTCAAGTAAAACAATCATTGTGTTTCCTTCAGAAGTTTTTTAAATTGTTCACGGTACAATCGCGGGATATTTATTTTGTTTTCAAGACAAAAGAAATTTAAAATATATTCCACACTGAATACTGTAAAATGCCTTTCAGTTAACAGAAATTTAAGGGCGATGTGCCTAGCATCGAGTTGTCGTGGCCGAGTGGTTAAGGCGATGGACTAGAAATCCGTTGGGATCTTCCCGCGTAGGTTCGAATCCTACCGACTGCGAGTTTCTGTTTTGTGTTTCAGAACTAACTGGAACGGATGAATTTTTAGATTTCCGGATTTAACGTACATCAGTCACACTATTGAAGTCCAAGACGAAAGTAAATTTTTTAATAATGTTCGTTTCTGTTTCATGTTTCGTTTCGACAACAATTGGATTTTTCTTCATACTAATAAAAAATCAATACAGAATAGAGGAATATTGAAAGAGAACAAGGTCTAGGGATTTTAAGTCGGAATCTCCCTAACAAACAATTTTTTCCTACAAAAAAAGTGTGTTCACCGGCATGGGAGATTGAAATGGTGAAAACCTTTGAAATACTATTATCTAATGCAATTAGCCCGGTAGATTTTATATGCTGAAAATGGACAATTTCGCATCTGTATGTCTTCTTTATTCATATGTGTCTGATTTTTCTGGTTCACCTTTATTTTTTATTTATAAACTACAGAAAACATGTAAATAATTATCACAAGACTTTTGTATGATATTAGAAAAAAATATTTCTGTGGGGAATTTTTTTGTAATTTAAAGTTTCTGTTACAAAAAATTGAGCCTTGCTCGAGGCAGTGGTGGCCGAGTGGTTAAGGCGATGGACTTGAAATCCATTGGGAATTTCCCGCGAAGGTTCGAATCCTATCGACTGCGAGTAGAATGCGTTGAATCTTTTATTGCGAAAATGAATGTGGTTGATATAGACGATAAATGAGTTTGATTAAGTGATTGAGGGGCTAACTATCTGAAACGTTAAGCAGTCTTTGGAATTTTTAAATTATTTGTAGAAAATATACCGTAAACATTATCTGGCTTGGCAGTTTTTTCCAACTTCTGCGCAATATGTAAATTGAAACCCCTTCATTTCATACAATTTCGTATTATTCAATTTCTAAAGTAAAAACTTGTTATCGAATTACAGAACAGTAGTTTGGTTTAAATTTTTTCCTTGGACGATCTGCAGTTGTGGCCAAGTAGTTAAGGCGGTGGACTCAAAATCCATTGGGACATTCCCGCGCAGGTTCGAATCCTGTCAACTGCGAGTTCCTGGAAGCAATTCCTCCTTTCCGGGAACTAGAACTTTTGACAGCGCACGAGTTTTTAACGCACAAAATTTTGAAATAAATAATATTTGCTTTCTTCCCCATAGAGTATCGTTTTTCGCTGTCCTTTGGATATAAATTTTTAAAACCTTCTTGATTCTTAACGTGAAAAAAAAACTTTATCTGCCGTACATAAATGAGATTCGAAGAATTTATTATTATAAATTAGGGAAAAGACACAAAAAATAATTAAGTTTTATTCCTTGTGATCAAGTCAAGTAAAACAATCATTGTGTTTCCTTCAGAAGTTTTTTAAATTGTTCACGGTACAATCGCGGGATATTTATTTTGTTTTCAAGACAAAAGAAATTTAAAATATATTCCACACTGAAGAAACACTGTAAAATGCCTTTCAGTTAACAGAAATTTAAGGGCGATGTGCCTAGCATCGAGCAGTCGTGGCCGAGTGGTTAAGGCGATGGACTAGAAATCCATTGGGATCTTCCCGCGTAGGTTCGAATCCTACCGACTGCGATATTCTGTTTTGTGTTTCAGAACTAACTGGAACGGATGAATTTTTAGATTTCCGGATTTAACGTACATCAGTCACACTATTAAAGTCCAAGACGAAAGTAAATTTTTTAATAATGTTCGTTTCTGTTTCATGTTTCGTTTCGAGAACAATTGGATTTTTCTTCATACTAATAAAAAATCAATACAGAATAGAGGAATATTGAAAGAGAACAAGGTCTGGGGATTTTAAGTCAGAATCTCCCTAACAAACAATTTTTTTTCCTACAAAAAAAAGTGTGTTCACCGGCATGGAAGATTGAAATGGTGAAAACCTTTGAAATACTATTATCTAATGCAATTAGCCCGGTAGATTTTATATGCTGAAAATGGACAATTTCGCATCTGTATGTCTTCTTTATTCATATGTGTCTGATTTTTCTGGTTCACCTTTATTTTTTATTTATAAACTACAGAAAACATGTAAATAATTATCACAAGACTTTTGTATGATATTAGAAAAAAATATTTCTGCGAGGAATTTTTTTGTAATTTAAAGTTTCTGTTACAAAAAATTGAGCCTTGCTCGAGGCAGTCGTGGCCGAGTGGTTAAGGCGATGGACTTGAAATCCATTGGAAATTTCCCGCGTAGGTTCGAATCCTGCCGACTGCGAGTAGAATGCGTTGAATCTTTTATTGCGAAAATGAATGTGGTTGATATAGACGATAAATGAGTTTGATTAAGTGATTGAGGGGCTAACTATCTGAAACGTTAAGCAGTCTTTGGAATTTTTGAAATTATTTGTAGAAAATATACCATAAACATTATCTGGCTTGGCAGTTTTTTCCAACTTCTGCGCAATATGTAAACTGAAACCCCTTCATTTCATACAATTTTGTATTATTCAATTTCTAAAGTAAAAACTTGTTATCGAATTACAGAACAGTAGTTTGGTTTAAATTTTTTCCTTGGACGAGCAGCAGTTGTGACCGAGTGGTTAAGGCGATGGACTCGAAATCCATTGGGACATTCCCGCGCAGGTTCGAATCCTGTCAACTTCGAGTTCCTGGAAGCAATTCCTCCTTTCCGGGAAGTAGAACTTTTGACAGCGCTAGAGTTTTTAACGCACAAAATTTTGAAATAAACAAAATTTGCTTTCATTCCCATAGAGTATCGTTTTTCGCTGTCCTTTGGATATAAATTTTTAAAACCTTCTTGATTCTTAACGTGAAAAAAATCTTTATCTGCCGTACATAAATGAGATTCGAAGAATTTATTATTACAAATTGTTGAAAAGACACAAAAAATAATTAAGTTTTATTCCTTGTGATCAAGTAGAGTAAAACAATCATTGTGTTTCCTTTAGAAGTTTTTTAAATTGTTCACGGTACAATCGCGGGATATTTATTTTGTTTTCAAGACAAAAGAAATTTAAAATATATTCCA